>NW_004797631.1:425875-441631 GCF_000002075.1 Aplysia californica | reverse complement strand
GGCTGATCTGGTAGGCCTACCAAGTGGGATTTTTAATTTATTTATTTATTTTTTTATTTTTTTTTAAATTCTTGGTTAAACGACTTCAACCTGTTACTCTATATTTCGGTCATATCGGAGACGGACGTTAAATCGCCTTATAATTACATTTATAAGACTAAGAGCATGGAAACCTGTACACTTTCTTTCCTCTTTACGTTTTTTGGTGTGGATTTGTACGTCCCGCTGCTGCAGTAGTGAGGGAGAAGGCAGGTTTTACGCAAGTTTCTTTGACTTTCATCTAATGTCCTTCATTAACTTTGTTCTAAGTTGGAAGTACAATGTAAACCTAAGAACGTTCATACAGTGTGGTGGTCACATGGGCAAGCGCCTCATAAAATCATTGGCCCTACTTTTATACGGGAAGGCTATTTTGTTATAATGTATACATATGTATAACTTCAGAAACGTATTCAAAGGGAAACAAGTCGTGAATTGCTACTGAACGGTAATCAAGCCTGAATTATCTGCCCTCGGTTTTACGCTTTCAATTAGTTGTTGGCCTTCCTATTAAAGTTAAAGGATTAATAATGGGTTGTTAGTTTTGAATTGTCTTTAATCTTGATTTATATTAATTAAAGGCACAAAAAATTTTGATTTTCAGTCTCCAAGGACTCTCAGGCTATTGAAGTTACCAAACTTTGGCTGCTATTTTCTCGCTAATTTTACCTTTGAAACTAGGCGACTCTGACTTCCTTCAATCGCAAATATCTCTACTTCTATATAAGATAGATGGGTATTTTTTTCATCAAAAGAAAAGCAAATGAACTGGCTTTAAGATGATACCAATAACCCCCTAGTTACAATGAGTCGAGGTGTCTGGCTACAGGTGGAAGTTGCTTACTTTTTTTGTTGAAGAATGTTGAACTGTTTTTTCATCTCTCACTCATTTTTTTTGTCTTTTCATGTTCGGAGGACTTGAGCATCCATTAATTGATTTCTGATTTTACAGGAAATGTTATGACCACAGAACCCCATTGTTCAGTTACTGGGTTTTTTGTGGGGGTTTTTCTATTAAAAAAATTTTTTTTTTTACTGTTTCAAATCCCCAATTGCAATTGTCATGCCTTCTTGCATCTTTCTTTTGACAATTTCATCATTGTTGGATCACATGAGGGATAAAGTTCTAAAAGTTGCAGTGTTCTGAGCTGGCAACAAAGATCTTGTCCAGGTTTTAGAGACACTGTAGTGGGGACCACTTTTAACTGAACACGGTGAATCCAAAAACAGCGAAAAATGAAAAAAAAGTGGAAATCCCTCCCCCGCCCCAATTTTGAGAATTTTTTTTTTTTCAATGTTTGAGCAATTTCTGTAAACCAAAACCATGGCTAAACTTAGGAAAATTGTTTCGGTCGTGCAGATTTTGGTTTTAGCAAAATCCATGGTATATGAAATCTTTCATGGTTTACCAGTACGTAGTTCCACCCCAGTTGAAACTTTCACATTGTGCTTGAAGGCTTGGCAAAAACTGGCCTATAACACCACCTCGCGTATGATTTACAGGGGATATACTTTCACAACAAATTAGCCCCTTTTTGTAAGTCACACATATAATACGTGGGGGGGTTTGGACATACTAGAGGGGCCTCAACATGCGGGGAATCAAGTTCTAGTCAACTTAAAGCCAGCCTATTGCACCCCTCTCTCTTCCTCTTCGGACTGTCCCCGATAACTTAAAATGTCGGTAGTAGAAGGTAAGACCAACCACCAGTAATCAAATGTTCAGAATGTTGGTAATTGTTGAATGGAAAGTAGGCCTACTATTTGGGATTACGACTACTCTCTCTTTGTTGGGCCCCATCCTGTTTGTATACCGGCTGTATAATAATATATATGAATATTTTGAGCCTTCATTATTTTTTTTAATGGCTTGTATTATAAGCGAGTGTATATGGTAGTGTCTTTGTGTTAGTCATGTAGTGAGTTAAAAGATTCTGTGTCCAGTTTGGGTGCCACAGATTTTCCTGTTACAATTTACATGTATATATTGTATATTTACTGAATTGTGGAGTCATGACACAATGCTGATCTTTAGCTTTTTTGGCGAAAAATTGTGTTGCCGTTTTGTGTATGTGGATGAGAAGTAACCACACTGGTAATTGTTGTTACACACAGATGCACACACATGCGTATATACACACACACACACACACACGCACACACACAACTGCACCGCACCGACATTTGTTTCTGTTGCTGGTTATATATATCTCCGTGTTGACTTGTCTGACTGTGATTTCATTCGCTTGCCAAGTTTTGGTTTTGTTTTTTTCTTTTTTAACACGCTCATCAAAACAGACGCGTGGGAGATTATGAAATACGAAATATGGACGGAGCCATTTCAGAGAACGTTCTATCTCGACACTTGTTGGCTGTTTCTATCTTTGTTGAAAAAAGAAATCTTGTTGAATCCTTGTGGACTGCAGTTGATGAAATACAGGGGAAATTGTCCAAGATGTCCATCCATTGTTGAGGAGAAAAGTGATTGTCTTAGGGAAATGGACATCTTACACATTGCCATTATAATGTGGAGAAAAAAACCCCCACCAGGGTGAAAGTGGGATGTTGTTGTTTGTACTGGTGATTGTTTTGAGCAGGTCCAACTGTTGTTAGATCAACAAGTGTGGCGTCTGTACGTTTTGTGTTATGAGGTACTCACATCAGTTGATAGAACATAGCAGAAGTAAATCTAAGAAACTTGACCATCTCCAGTGAGAACTGTATTTAAGATTGATGGATTTTAATTTCAAAGTTAGGAATGTTTGTTTTTTTAATTTTAAAAGTGGGCTTGGAATGAAGTTTTGTTCTGTATGATTTTGCATAATAAATAGTCTCATCTATGTGTGAGGGTGGGGAATAGAAAGATGAGTGGGGAATTTGAATATGTGTGAGAGAGAGAGAGAGAGAGAGAGAGAGAGAGAGAGAGAGAGAGAGAGAGAGAGAGAGAGAGCGAGAGAGAGAGAGAGAGAGAAAAGCGAGAGAGAGAGAGAGAGGTTAGAAAGAAAGTACTTCTGGAAATGCCCTTTGTACCTCAACGTGTTTAGTGAACATGCATTGTGAATGTTGTGTTTAGTGAACATGCATTGTGAATGTTGTGTTTAGTGAACATGCATTGTGAATGTTGTGTTTAGTGAACATGCATTGTGAATGTTGTGTTTAGTGAACATGCATTGTGAATGTTGTGTTTAGTGAACATGCATTGTGAATGTTATGCGTATGTCGTCAGTGGAAATGCTTGTCAAATCTTGTTGCTTCTCCACATGTACCCGATCAGAAAGATATCATACGAGACTTGTGTTTTTGCCTGTTTGATTTCTCAAAAAGAACTCTCGTTCCACCAAATGTGATTAACTGATTTCAGTATTACACTGGCTTACTTCGAAATCCATCTCATATCTGAAGTCTTGCGCCTGTTGTGCAGCAGTCAGGCACTTCGCTGTCGCATGTAGGAGACCCGAATTTGATTCCCGAGTGGGGAGAAATTTTTACTCAAGTCTTTCTGCTGGGATGTTGTATCCCTCTCAGTCAAGGTTAGCCCTTGACTGGCCAGTTCGGAAGCCCACCTCCTAAATGATCTAAATTGTGTCAAGGGAAGTGTAAAGACAACATTTTATTCATATCTGGAGGACACTTTGAAGGCATCAGGCGTTTGTTTACAGATTTCATCCCACTTCTCTTTGTCTCCGGCTCATGTTGCTATTTCACTTCTCCTTATTTTCTTCGTTTTTTCATAATTTGTTTCTCAGCCTGAGGTGGACTACCTCTCTGATTTGTTGATTTCATGTGTAAGTTTTTCACAAATTTTAGTTTCATGTGTGATAGTGTGAACAGAAAGATAGTCTTCATGTAATGTATTGGAAATTGGTAGGAGGGTGTCTCTTGTAATTGTTGGTTATAAAATGACTACAGAAAATTGTTGTTAGGAGAATGCCTATTGAAATTGTTGGTAGGAGAACACCAATTGTAATTGTTGATTGGCAAATGCCTATTGCAATTGACAGGAGAATACCTATTCTTGGTAAATTTAAAACCTATTTAAATTGTTGGCTCTATTGCAATAAACAGGACAATTCCTATTGTGATAGGCAGGAGAATGCCCACTGGAATTATTGGCTCTATTGTAATAGACAGGAGAATTCCTATTCTACTAGTTAATAGACAGGACAATGCCTATTGAAATTGGTGGCTTTATTGCAAGAGACGGGAAACTACCCAGGTTTTTGTTTCTTTTTGCCTGTTCCCGTTTCCCTCACTGAGTGTGTCATCATATCACAGTTACAACAACAGCCAAAATCTCACTCACCCAGTTCTTGCATTGTTCTGCCCTGTTTCCGGTTTGTTTGGGATTGTTGTTTTTTTCTCCTGTTCATGTGATTGTTGAAGCAGTTTTGTTTTTCATTTTGCTTCTCCTTCCTGTCTGTGCTTTAACCCTCCTGACACCCGTGACCTGCACACTTTGGGCGGCGCGCACCCTCTATTGGAGCAGCCCACCCGCCTCTATTCGCTGCCTCAGATTTACAAAGTTCTATCTGATATTTTTGCCCGTTTTTTAGTTACTAAGATGAATGGAAACCAAAAATTTTCTCTATCTGCTCTATCAAAACCGTAACATTTTTCGGAGTTGTTATCAAGAAGAACTGCATTCGAGAAAGCTTGACATACCCCCAGGGCGGTGCTACATTCTTTAGGCCATTCTCAAAGGGGGGACATTAACCATGTTCTTATGCACAGTAGAATTGTGATTGTGAATCTGTGCCTGAACTTCAACAGGGAACTGCTGGTTTTTCTTTCCAAATCCTTACTATAGTCATTTATCCTCTACTTCTTTATAATATATGTTTGTCATACTCTTTTGACCCGCTATTTCCGGGGTCCATTGATAGTCGAAGCAGACTTTGTGCTGTTGAAGCTAGAGAGGTGAGCAGAGTAAGTCTGAATCCCTGTAAGGGCTTCTCTGTTGACATCCACCACTTGGCTCTCATATGACCTTGTGCAGTTGTGAGTGCCGTAAAACCTCTACTAAAACAAACAAACAAAAGCTTGACATGTTGTGAAAATCAAAGTTTTTAACGTCAAATTTTTCGCAACCCGAGACTGAGCAGATAGAACTTTGTAATTGTAGGGTAGCATACTGTTGTTGTTGCTGTTGTTGTAGAGAATTTATATATATATAATGTACACAGTTGTGTCACCACGCTGTGGAATCAGGCGCTCGGCAAATTTTGGACAAAGGGAGCTATTAGGATCATCTTAAAGGGTGTTCATTTGTCTTGCTTTTAATGAAAACAGTAGTTATATACATGTTTCTTTAATAGAAGTTGAGATATATGCGGTATGAAAATGTTGAGAGTAGCCTGTTTCAGAGGTAAAATTAGCGAGAAAGAAAATGACCACCAATGTTTGGTGACTTCCAGAGCTTGAGCATCCATGGACACTATAAATTAACATTTTTTTTTCCTTTTCATCAATGCCTTTTCATTTAAAATCCACACAGAAATGTGCTTTTAAAAGGACATAAAAGGTGTCCCCCTCCCCCCCCCCCCTAAAAAAAAGAAAGAAAATTTTAAAAATAAAAAGAATAGATAAATTAAAATTTAAAAAAACTTTCCTTATGTTAAAGTGCCAAATTTTTCCGATTTAATAATTTTGAGGAGTGTCTGATTTCACAGTGGTGACACTCACATATTTCCACTTCTGTTATTTTACCGAGAGAGAAGCAGTTGCACGACATTCGTACAGTGGAATCCGCTTAATCCAAACACACTTTGTCGGAAAACAGCAGTAAACCGACAGCAGAAAATAAAATTGCCAAATTTTTATTTTTCTTCTGCTATTCGAGCGACATCTTTAAATCAGAAACATAGCGGTCTAACCGAAGACAATTCAGCAGTCAGGTGGGTTTCAGTTTAACCGGACTCCACCGTATTGTACATAGGACTTTGTTCTGTTACATGCCACCTGGGGTTATTACTACGACAACATTGTTGTTGTTGTTGCTGTTGTTGTTGTTGTTGTTGTTACATTTTGTTAAGTCTCTGGCCATGGAAATTTTTCACCAACTTGTTACCATGTACATGTTTTTACTTGTTCTCTGTTGGTACAGCTGAGATGATGTTGGACAGTTCTGTTTGTACGGCTACCATGAGACATTATTGGAATACTGAAATATAATGTCAAGCTTTGAAAAGTTAAGTCAATAAAAAATTTTTTGTTAAAAAACGTTTTTTTCAACATCACAAATTGTTGCTCATTTCTTATATTTTGGTTGGTGGTTAGCGGGTGCTCTGGTGTGTTTTGCTTCTTTTTTCCTATCAAACTTCTATCATCTTTATCTCCCCTTTTTCTTTTTTTTTTTGGTGTTTGTTACTCTCTGGTAACACCTTTAATCTTCGGCACTTATATGACCTTATTGTGTTGCAAGTGATGTAATATTTACCTTTGTTCTGCTGATCAGACATGTGTGTCAGCTGTGTTGTGAGATGACTAATCTGAAGTGATGGGCACATTCACCAGCATCTGTGGTGTAGTGGTAAGGCTCTGCACCATTCTGTGGGAAAGACACGAGTTCAATTCCAGTGTAGGGAGCTCTATTCCATCGAGAGTCTCCGTCTTTCTGCAGGGGTGTTGTATCCCAGAAATAGAAACATCTCAATGACTACCAAAATGAAAGTTCTGAAATGCTAAGGATGGTTAACCCTTCTATATGGCTATGAATGCTGGACAATCTCTAAAGACGATGGAAATAAAATAGAAGCAACAGAAATGTGATTTCTTAAGAGACTGCTCAGAATATCATGGAAGGAAAAGAAATCTGAGGTAGTGCTTGATGAAGCCCACATGGGATGGGACGCTCACTGTTAAAAACAGTCAGGAAACTACAGCAGTTTTTTGGGTTGTTTTTTTTTTATAGTAGAGGGTTTTATGGTGCTCGCAACTGCATAAGGTCAAATGAGCGCCAAGGGGTGGGTGTCAACAGAGAAGTCTTTACAGGGAATCAGACTTAAGACTGCTCACCTCTCTAGCTTCAACAGCACAAGGTCTGCTTCAACTATCAAGGCACCCCAAAATAGCTGGTCACAAGAGAATGACAAACATCAAAAGAAGTAGAGGAAATGACAATAGTGAGGATCAGGAAAGAAACTACTTAAACAATGTAAATCATACAGGTGCGGCAAAAAAATGCTGAAGCTAAGACTAAGAGAGAAGCTCCCAAGGTCTGCACATCCAGAAGTGGAAATAAAACATTTAAAAGCTCAAAATATGACAAACTTTCTGTGCTAGAATTGGTCTCTCGGGTCATAGCAGAAGCCCGAAGTCATCTTGAATCTTATTTCTTCTATTTCACTTTTGAACACATTCTTTTATGCAGATGCAGATGCAGATGGTCGTCAGATATTGATGGAAAAACTATTATTATTATTATTATTATTATTATTATTAGTGTAAAACATGAACTGTCAAGGGGTGTGCAGTTTTACTAGGGACAGTTTTCATTTTTGTTAGTGTTTTACGGCACTTTCAATAAAGTTATGTTATATACTTGTACGTGCCGAAGATTAGAGGTGTTACAAGAGAGTAAAAAACACAAAAAAGGAGGGGGGGGGGGGAGATAGGACGACAGATGTTTGATAGAAGGAAAGAAGGCGTAAACCAAACCAGAGCATCCGCCAACCACCCACTACCAGGGCCCAGTTCAGCCCTCTGTGTGTCTGTCCCAGGACACCGTAGCCCACTCAGCCCCAGTTGGCTCACTTCTGACAGGCAAGTTCGAGCGGCCTGACTCCTAAATGACCATAATTGTGTTGATGGGAGTGTAAAACATTTATGATCCTGTTTGTGCGCATCCTATTTCTCATCATTAAATCAGAAGTACAGTATTGCACTTTTTAGAACTCTACAGGAGAGCCAAAAAACTGAATGTTGTAGCCAAGAAAATGACATTTGCTTTAACCCTAACCGTACGTCCTGGGGTCATTTTGCACCCCCAGGGTTGTAGTCTTCGCATTTTAGAATACTTCTAGTACGAAGATCTCTTTGACACTTTCAGTATTTCTCAAAAAATCATTTTGACACTCTACTATGCAAAGTGTACGGATCAGATTAATGAGTAAATTTCTTCTTTGAAAAGTGGTGGCACAGAGTTCCCCACGTCGTATGGATACGATAGTAAAACATGACGTACGGATAGGGTTAAAGACAATAACTTCAAAGATAATAACAAAGTTATTATAAAAAATGTAGGCCTATTTATTAAACATTTTGACTTGGTATATTTGCAAAGAGTTTGTTTTCTTTGTAACAACATTAATTTTTTTGGCTCTTCGGTAAAATGGTAAAAACTGCATAAACTGAACTTCTGAAAATGATGGCATTGTGGTATATCTAAATTTCAGTGTATATCTACATTTTTCTGAGGAAATCTGTTCTTTTTCATAACTGTACAGAATATTCAAAATCTATTGTTAAAAAATTCTAACAAAAACAACCACCCAAATGGAATAAACCACACTGAAAAATGGCAAACACCTCATAAAATTTGTGAGGTTTATTCACTTATATTCTTATTATTAGAGGAACACACACACACACATACCCATACACACACACACACACATATTCATACACACACAAACACACACACACATACATACACACAAAGACATACACACTCTATATGTATATACTATATATATCACACATGACAGCTGTGAAGTAAAAATATTACCAAAAAAAAGTATTGCACATTTGTCAGCAGAAATAAAAACGATTAAAGCCGTAAGCTAAAGATCTTTGTGTAATATCAAAACCAAAATGGTCATAAAATCAGTCAAATGCATTGGGGTATAAGATCATGCTAAAACATGATATAAAAAATGAGAAAAGTGACATAAAATCAGTCTTGAGAAAATCCAGAGGGAACAACAATTAGTAATCATGTGAGATAAAACAGTAAATTAAAACAGACTAGTCCAATTTTAAAGACAGGGAAAAAATTAGTATTTTTGTAATGATCTACTAAAAAGCCGATACAATGTACCATAAACCACATCTACTTAATTGTATATATCAAAATTTAATTATAATTGACAAACATAAAAACTATTGAATAAAAAAATAAAACATTGCCAGGTTTTCTTGTCCGTTTACGTTCCATCAAACAATTTTGACGACAAAAATAAAAAATCAATATGAAAAAGAAAAAAATACCTCTCCAACCTTCCTTTAAATTTTGAGTTCTGAAGAGTGTGTGGTTTCTTCAAAAAAATTTGTTTGAATTTGTTCAAGTAAAGAGAAGTAGACTGACACAAAAATGGTCATTTAGTGCTGGGAAAAACTAAGACCGACAGACAGAAACAACAGAGGGGAAAGCAAAGAAGTAGGACCTACCAGTGGCGCCCTCCAACTACCCACCTTCTAAAAAAATATGAAAAGGTCGGTGCTACCAAAATTATATATAATGTATACAGATATTTTATTTTCTACATATCGTTGGTCTTTCATCCTCCAAATGAATAAAGTCATTATCAGAGCATGAGAGAAGTTACTAATACTGCAGGGAGAGGTTTTTAGGTTTTTTAGTTAGTTTAGTAGTAAGGTTTTAAGGCGCTTGCATCTGCATTAGGTCATATGAGCACCAAGGGGTGGATGTGAACAGAGAAGTCCTTACAGGGCTTACTCTGTTCATCTCTCTAGCTTCAACAGCACAAAGTCTGCTTCGACTTTCAAAGCACCCTGGAAATAGCGGGTCACAAGAGAGTGACAAACATACAAAAGAAGCAGAGGAAAATGGAAATAGTAAGGATGAGGAAAGAAAAAGCAGCAGTTCCCCCTATGTTGTTCCGGCACAGTATGAGCATGGCATTTATAAATCAGCCCATTTACAATTCTACTGTTCATAAGAACATGTTAATATCCCCCCTTTGGGAATGGCCTAAAGACAGCGTCAGTCAGAAACACTGACCTGGTTGGGGGGGGGGGGGGGGGGGGGGGGGGATAGGGAGAGTTTTAAGGGCGTAAAATATTTAATGAATAAATATAATGTTCCTATTTTCTGGATTTTCCCCTGCCATGAGAAGTTCTAGAGAAACCCCCAAGATATCTCAGGGAACACTGTAATTTAAATTAGCATTGTAAGCCTGGATGATGAGAACAAAATTACCTCCCATGCTCTATCCACAAATCTCCCTTCTCCCAGCCTAGTTTTCCATCTCCCTCTCCAAGTCACTCATATGTGAGGCATCAGGGTGAAATCAGTCCTCCTTAAATTAAAGAAATCGAACAAAAAGGCAATTTTCCACCAGTTTGGCAATTTTTATAGAAATTTTGTTTTTTAGCCAAACACCTTTTTTGTTCATATGAAAACACATTTCCATGTGGATTTTACTGAAAAACCTTGTTTAAAGGGACAAAATATGTAACTTTCAGTTTTCAAGGGCTCTTAAGCTATCATCATCATCATCATCGCCTTTCTCATCCTGGATCAGGATAGAAGCCACGAACAAACACTTTCCACCTTTCCCTATCCTGGGCTAGTTGCTTGATGTCACTCCGTGTCTTCCCACTTTTCTGTACATCCACTTCCGTGACTCTTCTCCAGGTTCCATATGGTCTTCCCCTTGATCTTTTACCCTGTGAGTTCCAATCTAGCACTTTCCTTGTTATGCACCTGCTTGACTTCCTGAAAGTGTGTCCAATCCATCGCCAACGTCTTCTTCCCACCTCATCTCCGACTGGGCTCTGTCTCATTCTTCTTAATACTTCCTTACTGGTGATCCTGTCTGTCCATTTGATCCTCAGTAGCTTCCTCAGACACTTGTTCAAGAAAACCTGGGTCCTCTTTATGCAGGTCTGGAGCACGTGTCTCACATTCATACAACAGGACTGACTTCACATTTGAGTTGAAAATGCTCAGCTTCGTTCATAGTGAAATATCCCTTGTTTTCCAAATCTTGTTCAAAGAAATAAATGCAGTCTGTGCCTTTCAAATACAGGACTTTATTTCAGTGCCTGTTCCTCCCTCTCTGTCAATTATACTCCCAAGTTAGCAGAAGGATTCAACGTCTTCTAGTGCATTTCCCTCTACTGTGACCTGCTCCTTTCGTAGTGCATCTATCCTTAGGACTTTTGACTTTCCGGGGTGGATCCTCAATCCAACATACTCTGATAGGCTGTTTAAAATTGTGGTCTTTGCTTGCATTTGTAACAGAAGCGCCAAGTCGTCTGCAAAATCCAGATCGTCCAACTGTGTCCATGGGGCCCACTGTATGCCGTTTCTGTATCCTCTGGTAGTTTCATTCATCAGCCAGTCGATTGCCAAGGTAAAAAGGAAAGGTGATAGTAAACTTCCCTCTTAAGCTATAGAAGTTACCAAACTTTGGCGGCCATTTTCTCATTAAATTAACCATTGAAACCAGACTACCCCCACCTTCTTTAATCGCAAATATCTCGACTTCTATTCAAGTTAGACGGACATTTTTTTTCATTGAAAGCAAGGCAAAAGAAAAAACTTTCAGATGATATCAATAACTCCACATTCCCAAAAATTGAGTAGTACCTGATTCCAACACGTCATGACACATATATATTATATTATATATAAACTCATACACAAAAAAACAAAACAATTCCCCTAACAGATACAACAAACTAGAAATCATGCTGTCAGCCAGCTGTTCAGACGTACTGAGCCCAACATATGGACAAGTTTTTTTTTGTTTTCTTTTTTATTGCAGATTCTTAATCTGTGGTATCAGTTGCTTGAGCTAAAGAAATATTTTGTCAAAATTCAAATTCTTAAATCTGATAAAAGCAAAAAAAGTTATATACCAGTTGACCAGAAAAAAAGTGAATCCAAATAATTGTAAATAACTTACTTTTTTGTGACCCAGTTGAACCCAATATTTAACGAAAGTTAGAACATAAAAAAGAAAAAGGACTTACCTGTGGCACCCTCAGCCACCCACATATTTTTCTTCTACTTCTACACACTATCATAAATTACTTTTGTTGGTTTTTTTCCTATGTGCAAAATTGCACTCGACCTCTAGATTGGGCTCTTCAGAGGGTGGCCCACTTCTCCCCCATTCTCCCCTAATTATAGAACAAAGACATCAAATTTTTGTGCCTAGTACTTGTACTTCTACAACACAATATTATTCAGACAAAAGAATACCAACCATAAACTAAACTTCTACATACACTCTCATAAGTACCAGTAAGAAGGACAACATGTAAAGAAAAAGTTCTGTCATATGCCATGCAGCTAGACACAATCTTCTCAAAAAAGAATCTTGACTTTCATTCTCCTCCCATTCTCATAAGTTAAACGTATAAAAACATCAAATACATTTTGTCTAATGCAACTACCGTACAACATTCTCATAAAAACAGTCTCGTCTCACAATTTAACATTTTTTCCATTGTAAATGTTTTACACTCCTATTGACACAATACAGTGGAACTCAGATTCAAGGAGCTCGGATTCAACGAGCTCAGATTCAACGAGAACTTGGATTCAACGAGATGAGATAGATTCCCCATTTTTTTCTTCTTTAAAAATCAATAAAAATAACCCGGATTCAGCGAGCACTTAAATCAGCGAGCTCGGATTCGACGAGGAAGCTTCCTAGAAGTCCGGGCATTGAGCGTCGCAGATACTAACGCGTCAGTCTTTTTTTCCCCCTCAGTAACAGATAATCATTACAACGATAAGCTAGTCTTGACGTAGATCTACGTAATGAATTGTGCGCTGGTCTATGGAATCAAGAGTTGCCGTATTCTAGGCTCTACACAGCAACACACCTTTTTGATAAACAATCGAGATGACACAGGGATGTGTATTTGAACAAATCTGTCTTTTTTTTTACACATCTCATAATATGCAGGCATTTCAGACACAACTTGTGACTTCTCTTTATACATTACTTGCTCAGTGCCTGTAATTATCTACACAAAATCTCGTGCTAGCTACAACGAACACTCAAATTCAACTAGATTATAGGCCAGGCCAGGCGACCTCGTTGAATCAGAGTACCACTGTATAGATAATTTAGGACACAGCTCAACGCACAACTTTCTCCCATACAATCTGCATAAATGTTCTATGAACGGAACAAAAATATACATCAATGTTTATACCTAGAACATATTACAACTGTTTGTTCCATCAATGTCTGTGCTAGAACAAGACCCACACTTTCACCAGTCACCTCCAATATCTACATTAAGCACCAGACTCTCTCACTAGTCACTGTATGCCTCTCCACAAAGTACAACTCTCTCTCATCAACAACCGTCTGTTAAAAAAAACACAGCTATCTCACCAGTCAATGTCTGTTCCTACACCAAGTACCCGACTCTCTCACAGTCAATCTGTACACTGAGCACCACTCTCTCAAACAGGAACGTTGACCTCACACACTAGGGCTGGGATTATACAGGTACTTTGATACCCGGGTAATACGTAATACCCAGGTAATGAAAAACATACCCAAATACCCGTCTGCACACTAGTTGCTTCCATATATAAGGACATTGATATTGAAACTATAAGCCTAGCCCTACCAAAGTATGCCATCAATTCTTGGAAACTTTCTTATAACATGCCTAAATGTGGCCTTTTTGTGGTCTGCCGTTTTCCAGGGAAAGGAGGACGGTACGAGTAGTGGTGGGCACCAGTCGATATTGGCCAATATTGAGTACTGTATCGACTAAGAGAGCTCACTATTGATAAGTACTCAGTACTTATTAAGGTTCAAATGAAGGGACGTAATTTAAGTGCATTTTCATAGCATTAACGAAGGAAGTAGAAAACCTGGGTACCCGACACCAATACCCGGGTAGCCAGTTTTGAGCTCTTTACCCGAATACTCACCCAGCCCTATCACTCACTCTCTCATATAGGAACGTTGACCTCACTCACTCTCTCATATAGGAACGTTGACCTCACACAATCTCTCATATAGGAACGTCGACTTCACACAATCTCCACAATCTCTCATATAGGAACATTCACTTCACACAATCTTTCATATAGGAACGTTGACCTCACACAAGACCAGATGGTCCACGGTGGAGCCCACCAGGAGGCGCCGGTCAAACACCACGGCCGTGGATGAGCCAGAGACCAGCTGACCGTCGTCGTAGAGGAGCTCGGTGACAGCCGTGATGTTGCCTTCTGTCAGCCTCAGGTGGAGGACCTGGAGAGGGGAGGGGGGGGGGGAGGAGGAGGGGAGTGGGAGGTGGGGTGGGGTGGGATCGGAGGTAAGGGGAGGTAGGGTGGGGAGGGGCGAGTTGAGGGGAGGTAGCACGGGGTGGGATGGGGAGGGGTGGTGTGAGATGGTGTAGGATGGGGTGGGATGAGATGAGGTGAAGCGAAAAAAGGTAGGGTAAGGAATGGTATAATATATTTTTTGTCCGTTTGTCAGTGTAGTATCTGTTTGTTCTGTGCAATTCCCAGCTTGCACTATATGCTTCCCGGGAAGACAAGAATGTTTCCCAGTGTTCCAGGGTCTGCTGGAGTAATAACAGATGTAAAGCGCACACAGTATGCTGTTGAGCGGAGATACCCGCTACACAAATGCAATTCTTCTTATTATTACAGTAGTCTCCGCCTAAGATCCCACCGCTTACAATCCCGGTTCGCTTAAGATCACGCTGTTTTAAGAAAACAGAATTTTTACAATACAAAAGTCACCCCTAAGATCCTGCTCTGATTCACTCGGAAGGTCTACATTCGGCCAAGATCCTACATTTCAGATCTTAATTTGCGGAACAAAAACCCGGGCGGGACAGCCAATCAACCAAGAGTGAAAAGTTGAGATCAATAAACTGTCTGTCGCGTCGAAGATCAGCCACTATCGTGAATGTGATCACATACACGTTGTAAACTTGATGAAGCGATACAATGTTTGCCCCAGACGGGATCACACCGGGGTGTGAACTGACCGACACGTTTGTTTTCCCCGAACATCGCACTCACACCTGAGCTCTTCCCCTAAACTTACATCACTCGCTGGGTGGGCAAGGCCTACACGTTCGCTCCAGGCGGGATCACATTGAACTGTGAACTCTTCCCTGACCATTGCAGAAGTTGTCTCTACTCCCGAATTTGTGAGATAGACTGGGGGAGGAGGGGGCTCGGTTAGAGATGGAAAGCTATAAATTTTCGACAGGGAGGGGCAACTGGATAAGCGTAGACCTTGAGACTCATGATAGGATAATAAGTGAAAATGGCACGTCTCATCCCACTATACACTGTGATAGGTTATCAAGGTTAACCACTCTTTGTTCGCCTTACGTCATAAGCCCACCAAGCGGTCACGTCAGTTCATTTTAGAGAGGAGGGAGACCATTTTACCGATTGTGAGCCTTAGCATGAGTCACCATAGATTCTTAACTGGGTTAGTCGATTAAGATCCCGGTTCGCCTAAGATCCCGCATTTCCTTGCTCCCAAGCACCGGGATCTGAGGCGGAGACTACTGTATTATCATTATTACAGTCGACTCCACTTCAGTTGAACCCGCCTGAGTTGATCTTCAGTTAAGTAGATCTTTTTTTCTCAGGTCACTGCACCTGTTCTTCTAAAAGACCCCATCGGTTAAGTTGAACTTCGGATAAGTTAATCTTTTTTCCCCTCCCCCGATGACAACTCATCCATAGTCGACTGTATTATTATTATTATTATTATTATTATTATTATTATTATTATTATTATT
>NW_004797631.1:402668-425045 GCF_000002075.1 Aplysia californica | reverse complement strand
TTTAGTTTTAGTAAATGTTTTACGGAACTTGCAAAACAATAAGGTCATATAAGTGCAGAAGAGAGGAGGTGTTACAAGAGAGTAACAAAGAGATAAAGCCGATAGATGTTTGATAGGAATGAAGAAGCAAACCACACCAGAGCACCCGTCAACCACCCACGGGGGTGGGGCGAGGAGCAGTGAGGTGGGTGAAGTGGGTGTGGTGGGGTGGGTGAGGGGAGGTAGGGTGAGGGTGGAGTGGGAAGGTGGGGTGGGGAGGGGTGTGGTGAAGTGAAATAAGGTAAGGTAAGGAATGGTAATGTAAAGTGGAATACGGAAAGATATGATAAGATCATATAATTCAAAATAAGATGAGATGAATCTTTGTTGTTCAGACATTGAAACGTTGGTTTGGTGTTTCAACACACACACACACACACACACACACACACACACACACACACACACACACACACACACATACATACACACACACACACACACACACACGTGATACGTCTACAGTGTATATGTATGCTTTTTTTCTTACCAATAAATTAAACATATTTTCTTCCAAAATCCTGTTGAAAAAAGAAAAACGATGTTTTACTGCATCAGAAGTGAGCACCAACATCGACCAAAGTTAGGAGAAATATCTATTTTTGCTAAAACGTAACTCCGCTCAGTACCTGTTGAAGCAGAAGAGAGTTGTCCTCCTGTCTACGATAGACGCGGATCTCCGCCCCCATACACGAGAGCACGTACACAAACCTGAAAGTAACACAACAACAACTGTCACACGCCAACTCGTTCAGACCACAAGTATAAAGGTTAGCCAAACTGGCAGTGCAGGAGAAACTATGGCAAAGTACGGGCTAACAGAAGGACTGAGCAGGACAGCTCGTCAATTTTTGGGCATCCCAAGTTTTTGGTATTATATTAAAGATTGTTCATCTGACTTTGTTTCTATGTAAATAATACACATCTATCTTAAATAGAAGTTGAGATATTTGCGATTGAAAGTGTTCGTGGACGCCTGGTTCAAAATTAGCAAGAAAATGGTGGCCAAAGCTTGTTGATTTCCAAAGCTTAGGAATCTTGGAAAGTGAAAATTTACATTTGTTGAGCATTTAGTTAATGTTTTTTCAGTGAAATCCACAAAAAAATATCTATCTAAATGGACAAGAAAGGCGTTGAGCCAAAAAACAAAAATTAGAAAAAAGTGGTCAAACCGGCGGGAAAATGCCAATATTTTCGATTTCATGAGATTGACGAGCGCCAGATTTCACCACGATGCCTCACATATGATACGATGCTGGACTTTAAGTGTGATGCAATGGCAAAGAAGAAAGAAAAAAAAATTCAAGGAGGAAGAGAAGTTATAGATCTTGCTTGCTACCACATTTCAACACTTTTGTGTTCCTAAAGACTTTACAGACACAGATATTGAACTTTAAGTTATGATGTGATCGAGAAGAAGAAAGAAAAAAAATCCAAGGAGGAAGAAAAGTTGTTATAATCCTTGCTAGCTACCACATTTCAACATTTTTTTGTTCGTAAAGACTGTTAAAGTGTAATACGGACTGCGTGACAAAGATACCGGACTTCAAGTGTAATGAGATCGAGAAGAAGAAAAAAGAAGAAAGTATAAACCTTCGCATAAAATTTGAGTTATTTTCATTTTCGTCTTTTAATAACTAAATGTTTACATTAGTACAGCAGCATTTATCTTTGGATCAAGTAACATCTTATAGATGAGGTTATAATAAAAATTCTCACATCTAACAATGTCTATGTGATTTCAACTGGTATGAAAAGGCACAGATTGATAAAGTCCATGCAGTAGAAGTAATGAAATAAATAAAAGTAATAAATAAATAGTTCATCCATCACGAACTCATGACAACCTTTAACACTCAAGGAGAAAGAGAAGCAACAGACCTTGCTTGCTACCGCATTTTAGCACTTTGAGTTCTTAAAGACCATTAAAAGTGTTATGGAGATCCAAAGGAAATAAATCAAGCTTCAAAATGGCACAAGTGTTTAAGGGACTCTCACTAACACAAAACACAATACATTAACTTTTTGCTTCCTAGTCTGTTCCTAGCTATTTTACAATAGGAAGCAAAGTTTTATTATATAATTTGAGACAGGAAAAATTAACAATGACATTCTGCAACTTTTTTTTTCCAAGGGTGGAGAAAGCTAAACGGAAGACCAAAGTCTAAGGTATACAGTGCCATTATGGCTTACATTATGAAGGAATTTTGCTACTGTAGAGATCTCTGAAAGGGAAGAACATTAAAATACATCTTGTTGTTAAGCAATTTCTATCTTTTCAAAAAAATCACTTGCTTAAAATTTATTTTTAAATAACAACTGATGGTTGAATAATTCTTTATAAACCTACTGGTAATCATTTTCCATGAGCTTTGTCAATTTCACCTCGTTTCCCTCCCCCCTCCCCCCCAACCACGCTAACGAGCCACACTGGTCAGCCCCTCCCCCCTTCCCTTCCCAAACAATACAGTGACATCAGCACTCAATACTAATCGCCTGCCCCCCTCCCTTTCACCCACCCTCCACTCACAAGCCACAGGGAGACACCAATAGTCCTGTAGCACTGGTCAGTCCGCTGACCACCTGACTGTACCCTGTCTCGGGCTGGTACAGCACAACGGAGGACCAGGGCATGAGAGAGAAGAGCTCGAGCAGCATGAAGAAACGGGAGCGCTGCTCGTACAGGACGTTGCTCACGTAGAAGGAGTCCTCACCCACCGCCTGGACGTCGTACAGGCTGGGGGTGGGGGGGGGGGAGGGAGGGAGGGAGGGGAGGAGAGGGGGAGGAGGGAGGGTTGTACGGATCAGATTAACAAGTAAATTTCCTCTTTGGAAGTGGTGGTACAGAGTTCCCCACGTCGTATGGATACTATAGTAAAACACGACGTAGGGATAGGGTTAAATGAGTGATGTCCTTCACAAACACATGTTTCTCTACTGTACTAAGAAGAGTATTCTGGTCATTTAGTACAAATTTGGGAAGAACTTCCGTAAAGAGCGACCAGCCCAACAAACACAATAAAGAAGAGACCTAACCCTAACCCTAACCCTCACCCTTTTTTAGACCACCATGGGATCTTTCACTGTCGCAACTTGCACACGGGCCTTCTGAGATTTTTCACCCTTGTCCGAGAAGGTTTTGGTGCAGATCTTTCCTACCACAAGATTAGGGGAATGGCTGAAAGACAGCAGTAAGAAGAGGCCAGGCAGAAGCAGTTGAAAGGCTGCAGAAAGAGTCAGAAGCCCAGAGGAGAGGGAAAAGGAGGTGAGGGGGTGGGAGCAGAAAGTGGAGATGAAAGCAGACGACAGAACATTGCTATAGACCATGGAAAGGAGGTGAAAGGAGACACATTTAGAGAAGAAAACGTTTCCGTTGCTACACGGATTCTAATTCGGGACCTTGAATGAGAGGCGAACACCTTAACCTCTAGGCCATGAGAGCCCCCGTCCGAGTTCTAGCCCTTTGGCCAACACCAATGGACAAACACAACCATGGTGACAGGTGACAATTGTTTCAAGTTAAGGACATATCTGTCATATCAATAAAAAACATGATGAAAAAATCTGTAAGTTTTTAGCTGATGATGGTAGCTCACAGGAGGTCCCTCCTACAGGCCACTCGCTTTGCTTCAGACAGACCACTGTATCTCCCCGCAACACCCACCAGTACAAGCGGAAGAAAAAAGTACAAGAAAAGTAAGTAAAAGTAAAGTAAAGATGGTAGTATGCTTCATAATCCTTTCCATCTTCCACCACTGGCTGCAGCCCATCTCAGGCAGGTACAGAGCAACAGTGCACCACACCCTCTAACAACCCCAACAACTATTTCACTCCCCCCCCCCCCCCCCCCGCCTCCTTTACTTCATGTACAATCCACCTATAGAGCAAATGTGAGGCATCGTGGTGAAATCAGGTGCTCGTCAAAATAAAAAAGTTGGAGAAACAGGCATTTTCCCACCAGTTTCGCAATTTTCATAAAATTTTTGGTTTTTTGTTCAACCCTTTTATGTCCAAATAAAAACACATTTCCATGTGAATTAAATTGAAAAACCATTAAAAGCTGAAAATATGTAATTTTTCAGTTTTCAAGGACTCTTTAGCTATTAAAGTTACCAAACTTTGGAGGCCATTTTCTCGCTATTTTTACCGCTGAAACCAAGTGAACTTACCTTTCAATCACAAATTGAAATATCTTCACTTCTGCTTAAGTATATATATATATGGGTATTTTTTTCATCAAAAGCAAGATAAATGAACCAGCTTCAAGATGATACCAATAACTCCACATGCACAAAAATTGACGAGCGCCTGATTCCTTCACGTCCTGACACATACTTTTAACCCTTAGAGCCTGAAAAACCCTCTGACCCGTCCGGAACTTTATCGATGCGTAGCCTGATCCAAGTTAGTCTGAGCCAGGCCCTACTAGGCTTAAACGTATGTGCAAAAAAACTACTAGCTCTAGATGTGAGGAAGGCAACTCTGATTAGTTTCTGTGTGGATATTTTGATATTGTGCGTGACGTATTTGTTGTCTGGTCTATAAATTGTTGTGACCCATGTGAAATTTCCTTAGAATGGCTGGGCAGGGGGTATTCTCAGGTCAGCAGAGTCATGCCTCAAAGGGTTAAAGTAATGACCACACTCCTACCTCCTCAGTTTGGGGCTGGTGTACGTCTTCACATGGAGGAGGGTGCCGTTGCCTCGGTCCAGGACAAACTTTTCCACTCTGTCCACTTCCCTCACGGGGTGGTTCACCACAAACACGATGTAGCGGCCTGAAAAGACAGACAGAACAGTTTGTTTTAGAAAGAATTTTACGGCACTTGCAGCACAATAAGGTCATATAAAAGTCAAAGATCAGAGATGTTACAAGAGAGTAACAAACACAAAAAAGAAGGAGAGATCAGTTTTTTAGTTTTAGTAGAGGTTTTACAGCGCTCGCAACTGCATAAGGTCATATGAGCGCCAGAGGATTAGAGGTGTTACAAGAGAGAAACAAACATAAAAAAGAAGAAGGGGAGATAAAGACGATAGATGTTTGATAGGAAAGACGAAGCAAACCACACCAGGGCACCCGCCAACCACCAACGAAGAAGAGATCAGGACGACAGATGTTTGATAGGAAAGAAGGAGCAAACCGCACCAGAGCACCCGTAAAACACCCACACAGAATCATTTCTAGAACCCCTGTCGACTAACTGGTTCACCACAAACACAATGTAGCTGCCTGACAGAATCGTATCTGGAACCTCTGTTGTAGGCTATTACAGGATCTCCAACTTCGACAGATGTTTAAAGAAAAACACACAAAAAAACCAACAACTAAAAAGCAATATTTGTAGAAGAATGGCAGAAGATTGATTTATCATTTTCTCAAGAAACCATTCAACAAAAAACAATAATACATGTATACGACATTAGCGCTGTACCCCGATTGAAGAACACAGGCTCTGAGTGCTTTACAAAGATATATTGTTGTTGTTGTTGTTTTCGACCCAACAACAGCTGGGCTCTTGCCCTTCTGTCCAAAGCTATGTAGTGATACGATCAGGTTTGCTGCAGTTGCTGTAAAGTTCCGTAGAGTGTGTTGTCAATGTTAGGTTACAAATATAAGTAGTAACACACAGACAATTCATTGGGTTTTGACTAAAATCTATCTCTTTCACCCACTGACCGCAAAATTGACATTTTTACAAGTACTTGAGAAAAACTTGCCCTCTCACTGTAGCTGATAATGTTGCATTCTGGGCACGGCTGTTAAAACCCCACTGAAAGTGGTACTTTAGCTGGTGGCCGAACCCCGGTCTGACCTCCCGCGCGAAGGTAATAAATCAGTGTCAGTTGGCCACCCTCGTGCTTAACAACCGTGACGATAGCGATGTCCGCCGCCGTGCCTGCGTAACTCGATTCTGGTAATTTTCGTATCACTTTCCCTCGTTATTTCTCCCGATCTGATAAACCTAGAAGCTTGTTTAAAATCTCATTTTAAAGATAGTCTTAAGACTAACAAGACGATCCCACTTTCGCTCCGGAAATCTCACTGGTGTTATAGCATTTAAGCGCTTTGCAGGACAAGCGTTTTGTTCAACTAAAGATGCATTTTGAATTATATTCCATTTTGGAGTTTATTATCTCAAAAGACAAACTCAAATTTTCACTCAGATTTCTGTGCTTCACTTGAGACAGCAATACTTGAACTGTGTGAGCAAGTTCTATTTCTGGGAAATGAATGTGTGATTTTATATGATTTTTTTTAAAAGGTACCCCCTCCCCCGTGATTCACTCGGATTGTGATCTTTCATTTCTGTTCTTATTTATCGCGTTATTTTTTCAACATTTTTCTTATCGAATTTTTGGAATATTTTAGCCCAGTTAAGAAATGGAGAAACATACAGAGGATTCACATTTTCAAAAGCTACACGAACTTTGCAGAACTTGTGGTGGCAGAACACTGTCAGTCAAGCAGAAGGCACAGAAAAGGCGACCCCTGCAGTGTTCTATGTTTGCGTCGGACATTCTCTTGGCCTTTGGTGTTAGCATAAACCCCACGTCAACAACAATATTTCCTGCCTCGTTCTTTGGAAACTTTGAAACGCGATCACAATCGTTTAAAAAAATATGGCCATGGCCTAAAGAAAAATGTCTCTAGTTTTCACAATAGTTTACACCTCCCACTAATAAACATTGAACCCGTTAAAGTAGCCCCACCATACCTTCATATCCTTTTGGGTATAGTTCTGAACCACCATCCTTTGCTGGAGACAGCGACACACACAATAGACATACAGCTAAGTGAGCAATCAGAGGAAGACTTTAAAGGGGTTTCGTCGTCACTACGCACATAATATGGAGGAAAAAACAACTGGAGTCGTGGGAGGAACTAAATGGGGAGATTAGGCAATTAGAAGGTTGCGTAGTGCTTTCTGACTCTGAAGAGGAGAGAGCTAACTTTCAAAAACAACTGACAGGGAAAGAAGACGAGTTGTCTGAGTTAGAGCACGAACCCCTTAGCCCTAGGACTGGCCCTATCTGTTCTCATTTAGATGCCATACTTGACTCACACAACATCACACAGCAGGCATATAATACTTAATAGCCGCTCTTTCATTGGGAATTACTGCCACAAATACATTATGAGTCGTGTTTATAAAGACCTCACAGCATTCATTGTAAAAGAAACATTAGAAAACACCCACAACCAAAACATAATTGACACCGCTTACACTCTCAGAGAAAAATTCAATCAGTTAAACAACGCATTTAGGGACGTTCACATCCACATCTCACACGGCCAACCAGTGTCAAAAGACAGACTACCACACATTGAAACATGCATCAAAACTCACATGTCATTCTACAGGAGACACTTTAGTGAAAAGGTACTTCCCAAACACCACATTCTAGAAAACCACTGCATCCCGTGGATACAAACATATGGGTTTGGTCTAGCTTTACATTGGGAACAGGGTGGTGAACTTATCCATGCTTCTGTGGCAAAGCTGGAGAGAAGAGGAGCTGGGATACGTAATACCGAACAACAGCTAAAAGTTATCATGCAATCTCAGCACCTGATGTTAAACCCCGAACTTTTGTCAAACGTGCCTCCGACAAAGAAAAAAAAGGTGACAGTGTAATCAACCCTTCACCACTCCAAGACCGTGGCCTTCCCAAAAGAACAGCAAAGTGAGTTTTGATATTTGACCCTTTCTGATGCATTTTATGTGAATTTGAAGTATTGTTTCAGTTTTGTTTGATTGAAATTTTGATTTTAAAATATACACCCCCCAAGGGCAATGTTAAAATATGAGCCATTTTAGGAACGCTGTATATATCTATCGTTATTTCCTACAATTTTGCATCTTTCTCAGTGAGTGTAGAAGTTCCCTCTTGTTCCAAACGGACAAAATAAAAAGACGGCAAAGTCACCGATCGGCGTATTTTGCGAGTTTAATTCTCCTAAAAATGAAAAGAACAACACTGTCAGCGGGGCTCGGGGATTCCCCTGGCTACGAGTTCATGACCCGGTGACCGGGGTCAGATTACAAGATGCGGCGCGCTGGCTGCCTGCGAACTAAAGTACCGCTTCCTAACAGCCGTGTGGGGTATGGTAAATCTATCACTATTCATCATTCTTCTTTATTCTCACAACGTACATTGCAAACTGACTTTAAATCACTGTATAAAATCGTCAGAAAAGTGAACTTATAGTGGAAAGTACTTTCTTAAAATACATGAACGGTTTAGATATAGCTTTTGAAGAGGTAATATAACTAAATTAGATAGCAGACTTCCGAAATTGAACATTCAAGCCGAGTACGTTATCTCTCTCTCTCTTTGGCCCTTTTTTAACTCCCAGTGGAGCATAGGCCATCAACAATATTTCTCCAGCAATGCCTGTCCTGTGCATCCTTTTCTAGCTGTTTCCATGAGGTCAAAGGCATTTCTATTTCTGCTTGTACCATTCGCCTCCATGACATTTTACGGTATATAACACAAACACATACACTCACACATACACACACACACATACACACCCAAACGTACACAAACACACACAAACATGTCCACATCATCATCATCATTGCCTTTTTCACCCTGCACCAGGGTATAGGCCACGGACAAACACCCCCCACTTTTCTCTATCCTGGGCTAGCCTCTTGATGTTATTCCATGTCTTCCCACTTTTCTGTACATCGATTTCTGTGATTCTTCTCCAAGTTCCACGAGGTCTTCCCCTTGATCTCTTGCCCTGTGGGTTCCAATCCAAAACTTTCTTTGTTATGCAGCTGCCTGACTTCCTGAGAGTATGTCCAATCCATTGCCACCGCCTTCTTCCTACCTCATCTCTGACTGGGATCTGTCTTGTTTTCCTTAACACTTCCACATTGGTGACCCTGTCTGTCCATCTGATCCTCAGTAACTTTCTTAGACACCTGTTCAAGAAAACCTGGATCCTCTTTATACATGTCCACACACACAAACAATAACACTCCCCTCCCGCCCCACCTACACAAACACACAAAAACAAACACACACACTCACCACTGTCATGGTCATGCCACACACTAATCCCGTGAGGACGGAAAGACTGCGGGTTGAACCCGCTGTGCTCTGCGACGACAGACAGAGGGACGGGCGCTAGTTCCCCGCTGGCGTTCTTCAGATCCATCATGTACACGCCGCCACGAGCTCCCTTCTCCTCGTAGAAAGCCTGGTAGCTCGGGGAAAGCAGGTTCATGCTGAAACCCTGAGGCACGGGATGCAAACAAGTAAAGTAAGTGTACGGGTTTAACGTCTGTATCAACACTTTAGTAAGTAAGTTTATTCAGTGTTTAACTCTTTATCTCCATGGGGGGTAAACCCTTTATGCCGGGCCCCTGGTACTAAATCTAAACATGACAAAAACGTAACTAAATGGGTCATTAAATCAAAACAAGTGATTCTATTTTGATAGTTCTTCATCTAATGGATGAACTCCTGATAAAAGAGATCTTTTTACTTCTTTATAGTAGACGGTTTTACGGCGCTTGCAACTGCATAAGGTCATATGAACGTCAAGGGGTGGGTGTCAACAGAGAAGTCTTTACAGGGAATCAGACTTCTCTAGCTCACCTCTCTAGCTTCAACAGCACAAGGTCTGCTTCGACTATCAAGGCACCCCGGAAATAGCAGGTCACAAGAGAGTGACAAACATACAAAAGAAGTAGAGGAAAATGACAATAGTAAGGATCAGGAAAGAAAAACCAACAGTTCCCTGTAGTAGATCAGGCACAGTTATGAGCGTGACATGAGTCAACCCATTTACAATTCTACTAATCTTGAACGAGAAATGTCCCCCCTTTGGAAATGGCCTAAAGACACTACAGTCCGTGGCACTGCCCCGGGGGGGTATAAAAGAGATCTGTTTTCGACAATGGGCGAAAAGTAATTTGATGTCGAAATGGTTGTAAAGGAGCGTGCCTGGGCCGCTGTCAGCAGCTCACCAGCACAGAGGTACCGACTGCGAGCCGCTGGGAACTGCTTGCCGGAGATAAAGAGTTAAGGCCATTGGCCCACATCACATTATATAAAACAACTATTTGTTAAAATAAAGTTTCCATTATGTAAAAATACAGATTGTCAACATATATCTCTTATCATGGGTCAAACATAGCATACATCTGTCACAGGGTCTAATCAGGCTGGGAGGAATTAACAATTTCTTTTGATGGACAAAATATGGACAATAGAAAATAAAGTGAAATTCATCTTCATTTTCATGAGTTGGACCTCTCACATAAGGGTGAATTTATCAATTTCCACCAACAGAGATATTATTTATTGAAGAAGTATGATATCTGAATTTCACTACTTTCTCTCATAGGACTACTAAACCAAATTGTAATGTGTTGAGAGTCTTGAAAACCCCACAAAATGAAGCGAGTTCAAGAATGCCCATTCTGGGATTCAAACCAGGGCCATCCCCTCCTCCATACTCCAACATGATGTCTACTGACCTATAAAGCACCCATGGGACACAAGCCCAACAGGAATTAAAGGTAACCCTATGTGAGGTAAGACACGAGTCCAATGTTAACTCTTAATGGAAGGCGAAAGAACAGGCTTTAAGATTTTACACCAAAAAAAACAACCATATGCCAGAAAAAATTTAAGATCATCATCTGATTCCGCAGCGTCATGACAAATATTACAATTATGTCACGACGCAGTGGAATCAGGAGCTCAGCAATTTTTGGGCGAATAAAATGTGTTAAGCAGAAAAAAAAAAAATAAACAAAGAAACATTAAAATTGCTAGTGGGTGGGAAAAATGCAGGTTTCTTTGATTTCACTATTTTGACGAGTACTATACAATGATGTCTCTCTGAAGTATTCAGTATTTCAACAGATCAAAAGCTGAAAGTGGATTTTACAAAGACAAGAGCAAACAAACAAGTACGGAACTAAAGGTCACGTTATAGCCGTGTTCTACTGTATTGGCCAAAAAATCAATACTGACGTAAAAAATGTAGATTTTCTACTATTGATGCGATGTTCTTTAAGTATAACATGTCCTTTATCATTTCATACTTGTAATTTGTAAAAACTTGTCATTTTTGGTTTATTAACACTAGAAGCATATTAAAGAGGTATATGAATATCTGAATTTCACTACTTTCTCTCATGGGACTTCTAAACCAAATTTTAATGGGTTGAGAGCATTGAAAACCCCACAAAATGACGCGTGTTCAAGAATGCCCGAATCCGAGAAGTAACTCATTTTGTCAGCACTCTTCATGTTGACAACTCACCGAAGTAATCAGCGTGAGCCCATCTGGAAGAGTATATAAACTTGCCGAGCCCAAATCTAAAGAATAAAATATGTGAATGGGGAAAGAAATGTAAGGAGCCATAAAAACAACTCTTAACTATGAAATAAGATAAAAATAACAATTTAATGATCTCTACAAAGAGAAATTCGTTGCAGCATGGTCAAAACAAAGACAAACACAGGCACTCTTCAACACAACACACACACATGCACTTTGTCAACAAAATCTCTCACTCATACACACACACACACACACACACTAACATATATATTATATATAGGTGCAAACAGATACACACACAATAATTATAGTTAAATTCCTCCCACCCCTGACATACAAATAATTTTTATAAAAATAGATATTAACCACAAAAAAATAGAGATCAAAGCTTTTATGCTTTGCCTGCATTGTCAACATAAAAAAAACACATGCAGTACATAATATTTTCAAAAGACAATTACAGCTATATATATATGCAGTCTATTATAACATGTTTATAACATCAACAACTTTTAAATCGAGTACAGAGTAGAGAATGTTCTCATTAAATGATAAGTGATTCATGCTGATTTACTGTAAGGTTCAGTAAGGTCCTTACCAATCCCCTCCACCTGCTGACAGGGCCCTGGATAATGTTGATAGTAGTGCAGGTGGTAGCCGAATGAGTAGCTGAAATGATCACACGGGCAGTTTCAGAAATGTTTGATCCAAAGAACTTTAAGAACAAACCCCACAAAATACCAACACAACGAAACTAGATTACCGTGGATTCCACTTCAACAGAACACAGTGTAATCCAAAAACAGCGATAAACTGAAAGAAAATAGAATTTCCTTCTATTGTTATAATTGTTTTGTTTCAGCAATCTCCCTGGATCAAAAGCACACCAATATAATCTGGTGGTCCCCCAGATTTCGATTAGCGGACTCCACTGTAGGTAAACAAATGTGTATCACATTTACCATTAACAACAAAAACATTGCTGCTTGTAAAGATTGACAAAAAGACGGCTTTCATTAAAGATAATGAATCTAAAATGATATTATTTGTGATTTTCTTATCAAAATCTCTATTTTTGACTTTCCAAAAGCTCTACAGAATCATGAAATTAAAAGAAAATTTACTTGTTGGTCAAAATTAATCTGCTACAAGCATTTGAGACAACAGTGATTGATAAAGAAGGGGACTTTCACGTAAAAATGATACTGACTGGCAGAAGTTTTAAGTTTTACTGTACTTGCAACACAGTTAGGTCATTTAGGTGATGAAGATTAGAGATTGATACAAGAGAGTAACATACGTACAAAAAAGGAGGAGAGATAGCATGAACATATATGTTTGATAGGAAGTAAGACGCAAACCACACCAGAACACCAATTAATCACCTACTAAAACAAGACAAAGAGGAATGAGAGGCAGAGTGTATACCAAACAAGACAAAGACAAGAAGCTTCCAACTTACATGACTCGTACAATGTGCTGCAGTACAAACAGCAATATGCTGCAACCTGCAATCTTCCACGACATGGTGCGATGTTTTACTGTACACTACACACGCACCACCCTATTTCAAATGTTTCTTTGTTGATCCAGTTTACCTAAAATATAAAAACAGATTTTGTGTTCAATAAGTGTACAGGCAATACATTGAAAGGTTCATGGAATTGGGTCTTGTATGTAATATAAATTATAACTTCCATTGGCTGATCTTGTGTTATATGAAAACAATCAAAGTGCGAAGTTACTCCCATTCAGTACAAAAACAAAATATTGTCACCATTAAGTCAGATAATCAGATAAGTCTGATTGCAGCCTATTTTTCTGCTCAGAGTAAATAACATACTGCTCAACAAGGATTGAATGTAGCCCATTAGCTGACAACATCATTACTTTCACAGAATGGAATTCTACATCACTGAATGTAGTGTCCCTTTTTTTAGAAAAGCATTTTAGCAGCACCCAACACATGAAGCTACAGCAAGCACCTAGCCCACCTCTGTGACTGGCCCAAATATAGATGATGTATTTCTGCCATCTGTTTTTGTCATCTTCCGGGGATTCCCACGTCAGTAGACTAGATCTCACCGTGGTGGACCCGCTTTGACGCTTAGCGCGCGATGGGCTACGTCACTAGGTTTCATCACCAACTGCTTGGGCTGTGTGTGAGTGTGTGTGTGTGTGCATGTGCGCACGTGCGCTTATGTGTGTGTGTGCGAGCGTGCGTGTGTGCCCACGTCCTTGTGTGTGTGTAGAATTTTACGGAACGAGAATTGCTGAGATTGTTTATAAAAGATATATATGTATGTAACACAAATAATAATCGAAGTGATTATTCGGACTCGAGTCCGAATATGAAAAAATGTTATTATGACTCTGATTCTTGTCCAGCATGACATCACTTCCGACTTCCTGTGACTCGTGAATCCGGCTTCCTGTCCTGCCTCACTCGTGACTCGCCTCAGGCTGGGTAGAGACCGGGATCACTTCGGGCAAAAAGGCGTTTTGTGCAGGAGCCGAGTTTTAATCTTAAATGATGAATTTGAGGCCCGCCTGAAAAGTTATAGCTCTTCTAATAAATGTTTATTTGTCAAGAGGTCATCAGAAGAAATTAAAGATGGCTCGTTAGCGTGTGTCGGGGTCGGATGGGCGGCCTGCACACGTGTGGCTGTGTGCGTGTCGGGGAGGATGGTTGGGGGGGGGGGGGGGCACTATCGGTCCGGGCTTTGAACGTCGCATACGCGTCAGTCTTTTTCCCCCCGGCAACTGATCATTATTACAATAATAAGATAGTCTTGACGTAGATAACGAAGACACTTCCTTTTTTCCGGACCTGAGTCCGAATAACATTTTTTCATATTCGGACTCGAGTCCGAATAATAATTTTTTTTATTCGGACTCGAGTCCGAATATGAAATAATGTTATTCGGACTCGAGTCCGAATAACGACGGCCAATAATAATACAAAAAAAAGCAAACACTGTGAGATCTAGTCAACGGGCAAGGGAAACCCAAGAGTCATGGGGAAAACCCCGGAAGACGACAAAAATAGAAGGTGGAAGTACATCATCTATATTTGGGCCAATCACAGAGGTGTGCTAGTAGGTGCTCTCTGCACTAGAATCTAGATCTACATGTTGCACCCAACCAGATCTTGACAGAAACTACATCTAGAGTAGAGATCTATATCTAGATCTACTTCCAACAAAGTGACTCATCAATCATTAAACAGAAAACTGCAAAACATGTACCACAAACACGCACTAAGGATATCACTATAACAGCGATAACAGAGAGGTCTGAACTCCAATTATATTACAACATCAATTTCTAATACTAAACTGTGCAGCTGTGATTGATGCTTTGTTTGGCTTTGGCTTGGCAGTTCTTGCTTCCTCGAACTGGAATCAATTCCAATGGAACACAAGGAAATCGAAAACAATGAATGGATTCATTTTCGTAGCAATGCATAAAGGTCAACAGCTAAAGCTATTGAAGTACCAAACGCCACTGGGGGTAGATCTAGAGATAATGTCATTCTGCATCATCCGTATAATTATCAACTCATCAGCGAAGAGCATACACTGCAGTCAATGATTCTGATACTTCACAATCGAATAGTCAGGTTGTAGTAACTAGCAGTATCCAGCAGTATGGTTATGCTGTCACTAGCATATATCTCAATCTGTTCGCAATTTTAAAATAGTTTTGTAATAATAATTTCTGAATTTGAAATTTAAAAAAAGAAAATTAAAATTAAAAAGTGGACATGATATCAGCATCGGATAACCAGTTAATTTGGTAACCTTAATTGTATTCATCTTTTAAAAAAAAAAAAAAGCTTTCACTGCAAGTGAACGACAATTGCATGATAGATCTAGTATTCTATCTTCTTGTCGATTTGTATGATTCAATAAATCTGTTTTTGTCAGACACTAAGTTGGCTCGACTCCCTGCTTTCAGTACATAGATAAACACAGAATAAAATGGTTTGGTCATCTGTCAAGACTGACACCAACAGAATAGCAACAAGAGAATGGTAGGCTATATAAACAGTGATCAGATGGAAACAAAGGAATAAGCCATTCCAGTTGGGGGGGGGGGGGGGGGGTTATGGACATGATAAGCTATCACAGAAATAGTGATCATCGGAAACAACACATAACACAATCAGGGGCGGTTTGTTAACTGGGCAAGACCGGCGGTGCCGGTCAGATTTTTGTCAACTAAACTGTTGACTTGAGGTTTATTGCTGATGACGATTTTCATTCAGTTTTAAGTAAATCCAAACAAACATTTATCAACATTCAAAAACACCTTGCCGATTTGAAGGCGCTCAAATAGACAAGTGGGATTCACTGCTGTTTTGTCGCGACACAACCTCATTCCTTTACGTTTGTTATCGCGCCGGCTCGTAACTTTAAATCGTCTCCCGTCAAACCGTCACGTCACGGAACTTCGTAGATCTACTACGTACGAGACCAAACACACGGCAGGCTTGGCTTAGGCCTAGCGATGACGTCAGTCCCATGGACAAATCCATCGTCAGCCCACATAGCGATTAGTATATATCTCTTAATTGCCAGATTGGCCTCTTTGTAGCTTACAGAATTAAAGAATGAGACTGTCTTGAGCAGCACAGACACATGTATTATTTTATCAGCAAAACATGTATTTATCATTCAGCCTTTCTCTAACTACTATCAGAACATTTATTGTCAGCATGGCACTAATCTTTTTTGTTTATTGACTTTTTAACCACCTATAGTTCCTGTTTGGCATTTACTCATCGTTTTCTCCCCATTAATAACTTACCTGGCCCTCAGGGGTCTGGCCGGCGAAAGAAGGAATCGTCTAGTGAAGATATATAAGGAAAATTTTAACGAGGAGCGATAGACACTCGGCTGTCAGAGTCTGGGCCGAAAACCCCCTCCCTTCCCTCCCCTTTTCAACCCTCACCCCAGCTAGACACCAAGTTCTATAATTAGCATTTGACACACTTCCCCACTTTGTTACAACACAGTGTTCAGTGTTCAGTTCTGAGAACTGAGAAGTGCGATGAAGTACATTTGATGATATAATGATCGGAAACTTGTGTGCTTTGTCCAGCTTTGTATAGCATCTGATTGTAGACTTGATCTGCTTGGGACAGCGTCACTGGTACAGTAGCAATTGACTTTTTGTCATCATACAGGACAGTTCTTATTACATATATTTAACGGGTCCAGTGCATGTCGATATTTTGTGTGGGGGTGTAGAAAGTACGAGCAAAGTACTGTACTGGAGGCCAGGACCAGCGGTTTATTGCTTCTCACTTTCAGTTTGTTTTCTAGCTTAGACTCAAGTAGTGTGGGGGTTTTTCTGTGCCGATCAAGTGAGTTTCTATTAATCTCAGTAACTTCCATCTTACACTATTCATAATATTGTTTCTTGACGATACCGCATATTTCATCTTTCACATTATATTACAATGTTTACTGTGGTGTGTATGTGTGGGTGGGGGAGGGGGTGGGGATGGCGAAAGTAGGGGTGTAAAATAATGAGAGAGAGAGAGAGAGAGAGAGAGAGAGAGAGAGAGAGAGAGCATGTGTGTGTGTGTGTGTGTGTGTGTGTGTGTGTGTGTGTGTGTGTGTGTGTGTGTGTGTGTGTGTGTGTGTGTGTGTGTGTGTGTGTGTGTGTGTGTGTGTGTGTGTGTGTGTTGTGAAGTAAGGGGGTGGGGGAGGGAAAAATAGTCGATGTGAATGACCGCCGGTCAGTTCTATAAACCACGAGCCGCCACTGAACACAACCATGCACAATACGTTGAGTAGGCTGTTTTTCCTGACAGAAACGACAGTTGGCGATTTTATCTTTAATGTCCCAACTGATGTAAGGCCACCATACGGATTGGTTAACCCTATCTCTACATTTAATTATGCCCATGTGACCCTCATGAATCTTGTCTTTGACACCTTTCTGCATAGACCGAGGGATCACACGCGTGTCTCTCTTGATAGGTATTCCATCGTAGACACTTGGTTCTCCGCGAAAGTGAAAGAGAAATCTTGGAGCTAGCTTGACGTCTTCTTTGTAAACTGGCCACCAGGTCCTGGTGTATTCCAGTGTTGCTTGCAGACACACGTCTTTCTCTGTCTCTGTTCAGATTCTGTCCAGGTAGGAGGGTTTTTTTGTTGTTGTTTGTTTGTTGTTGTAGGTTGTTGGTTGTTGTTTTTGTTTTGTTTTTGTTTGTTTTTTTTGGGGGGGGGTTGGTAAGTGTTTTTTGGCTCTCGCAACTGCATACTGTCATGTGGGCGCGCGCGACACACCAAACATTTTCAGTTGGTAGGAAATTTTGAATTTTGCTTGGATGGCGGCCGAAGGCTACTCTTATCGATTTTAGACCACCAAGGGATCTTTAACGTGCGCAACTTGCACACGGGACCTCTGAGATTTTTCGCCCTTGTCCGAGAAGTCTAGGTGTAGATATTAAGGAAGGAAGAAATTGGTTTGCGTTGGTTTAAATAAAAAAAAAAAAAAGAATCGGAACTTTTTTTTTCGTAACAGAAATCGGGAATCGGTTCCAAGATCGATTCTTCGACCAGCTCCACCGTCTTATAAGCCCAGGGGAAACTCCGGGCAATAGTCCGAGCGCCAGATGAAAAAGCTTGTTTTGCGTCATAAAGTTTTTTTCTTTGGTGATTCTAACAGAGTTTTCATTGCTGATTTCAAATCTAATGGGGGCCAAATGCTATACTTTGGGCATTTTTGTTTAAAAGTGAAAATCCAAGATGGCCGCCAAAGAATTTCGAGTAAAAGATGTTGTGAGGGATATCATGCATTTAAAGACATAAAAATGTACAAACTTAATTAAATAGCATTCAGTGTGACAAAAGTAACCACTCTTGATGAAATACACTTCAAATATTCGATAAAATGGCAACTTCAAAGAAAACAAGATGGCCGCCATATAGTTTTCATAAATGTGCTGATCTGCAATACACTTGAAATCGTCGCATTAAAATCACGACCTCGCATGGATAAGTTCTTCCTCGTGGCAGAGGGCGACACACACACACACACACACACACACACACACACACACACACACACACACACACACACACACACACACACACACACACACACATATATATATATATATATATATATATATATATATATATATATATATATATATATATATATATATATATATATAGACTACAATATTACTTTAAAGTATTTCATCAAAAACGTGTGGATGCAGGCGCTGCATGGATCGGAGATAGTAAAGACAGTAGCGAGCATAGTTGACGTTCCAGGCTCAAAGATGTAGGGGAACATCTTTTCCACAGCAAACAAGTGAAGAGTCCAGTCAGCTTCTCTCTCAGCCCGAACAAAGGCCATCACAATGAACACTGGGTCAAGGAGCACTCAACCCAAAGTTTTGTGGTTTTGCTCTGGGTGCTTTTGGTGACGAGACATTGCGTGAGTGCAGCCATGGTGTGCACGTTAGTTTTGGGGAGAATGGGTCGCAGTAACTACTCAACAAGAAGTCTCAATGCTTTTACATTTTGTGGGTATTTTTTCCGGGTCAACATTTTTGGCACCCCCACAAATGCAGAGCCAAGTATGTCTTCAATGCCACTTCCTCCCATCAGGTATCCCACAGCACTAACAAAACTCCTCAGCATGTGCATACCACCAAGTCTTGGGATGAACTTCTGAAACTGTTCCTCGTCAACCCATATGATGTGGACAAGTTCTTTGCACAGCTGGTAGTCACTGGTGAATATTGTCCATCTATGACCAGTGAGCTGTGTCAGACCATTGGCTTCAACCATTGCTGTCTTCGCGGTGTCTCGCTCAGATGGGATAATGTCTAGGAATGGGCTGTACATCACATCTGTCTTTGGTTGGGGTTGTTGTTCTGCACTGCGGGTACGTTGTGTGTTATAACCTCCATACTCAGGTCTTGCATCTTCGCCGAGTGCCTGTTTAAAAAATGGCAGATCTTGAGTTGCAGTTCTGTTCAGAGAAGCCTGTCGTGTGGCAAGAAAGACCAGAGATGAGACACGTCGCAGGCTCAGTTCTTCCGGCATAAGTGGTTTTGTGTTTCCTGTATCCGTTGAACTGCAACGTCACCAAGTGTCAGATTATCGGACTTGGTTTCTGTTTTGCTGAGACGCCTGATGGCTGGAATATCTTGCATTTCCCACACCTGCTCTGACTTCTGCGTGTTGGCTTGTGCCAGTATCTTTGCTGAGCCGTGCGTTGATTTCTGGCCTTTTGGAGATGATATCTGCGTGTCAAAGTTGTCAGCTACAACTTGAACAAGTCCATGTTTACTGTCAAAGTAGGCCAGTCCTCTTGGAACAGATGCCATAGCAACAGTAGCTGAACACCGAAAGCGCCTTAGTTCGTCGCATGAGGTGGTGACTCCATACGTGTGAAGCTCGTCTATAAATTTCCTCTGTCGACTCAACAGAACACAAAGTCCAAGTTGCAAGTTTGTGAAATAGTTGCTGACTGTACTCGTAACAGTGTGGCCGATCATTGCTGCTGGCAGTGTAGAATCCAGTTTGGGGTCTGCGGCTGCAAGGACCGATAGCAAAGGCTGCACTCATTCATGACAAATCCCCTAGGCAGACGAGTTGGGTACGTATGGCGATTGGGCTTTGGACATTCTGCTTTGACCACACTAACCAAGCATGATATGGCTCGTCCATTGCAGTCTCCTTCATCATTTACAATACGTATCTAGACTGAAGCCGTGCTCCTGAAGAAGAGGATGGAAGCCACACCTGGTGAGACAGGATCAGCAATTTTGGATGTAGCTTCTCAGATACATGGTTCAGGACTTCCACACTATTCCACATTCGTGATTTGTTTCATCGAATGCCGTCAACCAGCATACCGAAGACATAGTCATGCTTCGTAGGTGAGCTAGTTGATTGCGTTGGATAGTTTGTGTAGAACCAGGAGTGGCAGTCTCTCTGATACCTAGCGTCTGCCAAATCACTGACTGTTGATGACACACGGAAGCTGACATCCATTCCCCATTTGTCCCCACGTTCCTTGGCACGTTTTTGTAGTTCTTCTTTGGTGATCTTCCTCCCTCTCTCCTCTCCAGTTCGGCATAATAAGTAGGCTTTTTCCAACGATCTGGGTGTTTTCGGGAGTATCAGTGAGCATGCTTCTCCACAAAAAAACAATGTTCGTGAAAATTAAACGAACTAGTACTGCCCCTATGACGTTTGAGTTCTTCTTCAGAAAGTTCCTCAGCCTTTTGCTTTAGTAAAAATCGCTTAATATGGTCTCTGGTACAATGTGTGCTCACACAGTTCTTGTGACGCAGTATAAACTCAGCATCATCTGAAAGTCTCTGACTGAATCCATCATCTCGTTGCCAACTTGCTTCTAGTAGACCACTAATCCGTCTCGATTTGATCACCGGTGGGTTCTTTATCGCATCCGTATGAGTTTAAAAGTAATTGAGAGAGACACTGTGTGTATGCATGTGCATGTTGCATGAACCAGCCTGATCGCATCACGTCCTCGTGGTGACGTAGCGGTTTCCTACATTCTTTGTTTCTACGGAGGTGTAGTGTGACGAAGCACTGTCTGCCAATGTCTCTTTCCTTTGCTAGTTGAGTCCATATTACAGCAGGCCGTGCGGTGCACCTTTCGGAGCATCCTGTGACATCACGGCGAGAGGAGCTATTAGTGTTACGCCTAGATCTAGTACCCTCGCGCGAATCTTGGTCGACTCGCACATGGTAGAGGTGGGCAAAATCCAGATAAACTATCCGGATAACCGGATAATTCTAAATGAAATATTATCCGAATTCAGACTCTAAACTCTCTTTCCTGACCCGTTTGCCGCAGTGAGTGTATCCATTTGTTGATGAAGTAATGCTAACCTGTTTATCTAAGAGATTTTGCCGAAGCGGTTCATAACATATTATTTGCCGAAGAGGTGTACTAACATATTATCCGGATTTTGGTAAAGCGACTCATTGCCCAGCCCTAGTCGCTCTTTCATCATTCTTGCATGATACGATTGGTGTATTTCAACCAGCAGAAAAAATTATGCCCAAAAGATACAAGTTGGCCCCCGACTGATATGAAGTCTAGAGACCCAGAGGAAGCAGAATCACCAAAGAAAAAAACTTTATGATGAAAAACAAGGTTCTAGTACTTTATACTTTATATAGACCCGGCTCTCGGACTACAAGGCGCGATGACTGACTTGCATCTAGGCTTGCGTCTAGGCTTGCGTCTAGGCTTACGTCTATGCTTGTGTCTTTGCTTACGTCTATCAACTCGTGCGTGTATAGGCCACTTCAGACACCTTGCTCTCTAAGTGACCCAGCAACACACATCTCGTTCACATCTCATGAAATTTATTTAATAATTTTCCTCAAAGTGTTCGATGAAATAAAAGAAAAGGAAAAAAAAACAACAAAAGAACGATTGGGAAAAAGCCCACAACCTAGTTATCGCGCGGTAGCTTTCTAACAGACAGGTCATTGTTATCAGGTTAAGCGGCATATCATCCATCATATCACATTATTATTTGCGCAGCAGTGAGGTCTCAATCAATGCGAAGAGGAATGGAGATAAGACTGGTCGAGGGAGCTGTCCACACTACTTTGTTGTCTCCTTTCAAAGCTTGGGCGATGTTCACCCCACAAAATGTGGTTCACAAATTTGTTAAGTTTTCCTTCTTGTTGTTTTTTTCTCTCGTGCTTCTCCTTTTTGCTCAGCTACACTACACTCTATACTAAAGACTCTACCTTTAAGATAAAACAGACAGAAATCGAGAATATTATGTGAAGGTGATTATTCAGGAAGGACATAGAGATCGTTGATGACTTGCTCTGAGCATTCGACACCCTGACTTTCGCAACGTGGTGATCGTGTGAGTTCAGTCTGTTAGAAACTTTCACGAGGTGATCTTGTGGTTTCAGTCTGTTAGAAACTTTCACGTTGTGATCTTGTGAGTTCAGTCCGTTAGAAACGTTCACGAGGTGATCTTGTGAGTTC
>NW_004797631.1:394008-402568 GCF_000002075.1 Aplysia californica | reverse complement strand
GGGGTTGTTTTGGCCTGTTTGTTTGTTCTGTGGGTGGGGAGGGGTGGTATTTTTCTCGACACAACGTAAATGTGGTTTTAGACCCTTTTTTAACCCCTTCAATCTTGTACGTCCAGTTTTTGCTGACTCAGTTACATTTATTTTTGTTTTCAGTAGTTCCAGTTTGTTCTCAAATACATAAAATGTACCCCAGTAAGCCTATCCTTTCTCTACCATATTATTGTTTTTCGACCCAGATGTACATGTATTTTAACATTTTATCATTGCCCATTTATATTGTAAAATATAATAAATATATATACATGTATATATAATGGTTTGCTCCTTCTTTCTTACAAAATGTATAGATTGTTCTTATCTTTCCTCCTTTTTTTTCTTCTCTTTTTTGTGATAAGCTTTTGCTCTGGTGTGGTTTGCTCCTTCTTTCCTATCAAACATATATCGACCCAATCTCTCCTCCTTTTTGTGTGTGTGTGTGTGTGTTTGTTACTCGCTTGTAACACCTCTACCCTTCGGTATTTATATGATCGCATTGTTTTGAAAGTGCCGTTAAACTCTTACTAAAGCTAAAACGAACGTTTTGTGCAGTTCTACACGTAGTTGAACATGACGATATGTTTGTCCAGCATACCTGTACATTTCTCATCCTCTGAAGTTGCACCGGCACTCCCAGAACTGTGTAAAGAGTTTGTTTTGAAGGAAGCTGAAATAAATCTGGAAACAAATGAACTGTTAGTCCGAGCGCCAGATGAAAAAGCTTGTTTTGCGTCATAAAGTTTTTTTCTTTAGTGATTCTAACAGAGTTTTCATTGCTGATTTCAAATCTAATGGGGGCCAAATGCTATACTTTGGGCATTTTTGTTTAAAAGTGAAAATCCAAGATGGCCGCCAAAGAATTTCGAGTAAAAGATGTTGTGAGGGATATCATGCATTTAAAGACATAAAAATGTACAAACTTAATCAAATAGCATTCAGTGTGACAAAAGTAACCACACTTGATGAAATACACTTCAAATATTCGATAAAATGGCAACTTCAAAGAAAACAAGATGGCCGCCATATAGTTTTCATAAATGTGCTGATCCGCAATACACTTGAAATCGTCGCATTAAAATCACGACCTCGCATGGATAAGTTCTTCCTCGTGGCAGAGGGCGACACACACACACACACACACACACACACACACACACACACACACACACACACACACACACACACACACACACACACACACACACATATACAGACTACAATATTACTTTAAAGTATTTCATCAAAAACGTGTGGATGCAGGCGCTGCATGGATCGGAGATAGTAAAGACAGTAGCGAGCATAGTTGACGTTCCAGGCTCAAAGATGTAGGGGAACATCTTTTCCACAGCAAACAAGTGAAGAGTCCAGTCAGCTTCTCTCTCAGCCCGAACAAAGGCCATCATAATGAACTCTGGGTCAAGGAGCACTCAACCCAAAGTTTTGTGGTTTTGCTCTGGGTGCTTTTGGTGACGAGACATTGCGTGAGTGCAGCCATGGTGTGCACGTCAGTGTTGGGGAGAATGAGTCGCAGTAACTACTCAACAAGAAATCTCAATGCTTTTACATTTTGTGGGTATTTTTTCCGGGTCTACATTTTTGGCACCCCCACAAATGCTGAGCCAAGTATGTCTTCAATGCCACTTCCTCCCATCAGGTATCCCACAGCACTAACAAAACTCCTCAGCATGTGCATACCACCAATTCTTGGGATGAACTTCTGAAACTGTTCCTCGTCAACCCATATGATGTGGACAAGTTCTTTGCACAGCTGGTAGTCACTGGTGAATATTGTCCATCTATGACTAGTGAGCTGTGTCAGACCATTGGCTTCAACCATTGCTGTCTTCGCGGTGTCTCGCTCAGATGGGATAATGTCCAGGAATGGGCTGTACATCACATCTGTCTTTGGTTGGGGTTGTTGTTTTGCACTGCGGGTACGTTGTGTGTTATAACCTCCATACTCAGGTCTTGCACCTTCGCCGAGTGCCTGTTTAAAAAATGGCAGATCTTGAGTTGCAGTTCTGTTCAGAGAAGCCTGTCGTGTGGCAAGAAAGACCAGAGATGAGACATGTCGCAGGCTCAGTTCTTCCGGCATAAGTGGTTTCGTGTTTCCTGTGTACCGTTGAACTGCAACGTCACCAAGTGTCAGATTATCGGACTTGGTTTCTGTTTTGCTGAGATGCCTGATGGCTGGAATATCTTGCATTTCCCACACCTGCTCTGACTTCTGCGTGTTGGCTTGTGCCTGTATCTTTGCTGAGCCGTGCGTTGATTTCTGGCCTTTTGGAGATGATATCTGCGTGTCAAAGTTGTCAGCTACAACTTGAACAAGTCCATGTTTACTGTCAAAGTAGGCCAGTCCTCTTGGAACAGATGCCATAGCAACAGTAGCTGAACACCGAAAGCGCCTTAGTTCGTCGCATGAGGTGGTGACTCCATACGTGTGAAGCTCGTCTATAAATTTCCTCTGTCGACTCAACAGAACACAAAGTCCAAGTTGCAAGTTTGTGAAATAGTTGCTGACTGTACTCGTAACAGTGTGGCCGATCATTGCTGCTGGCAGTGTAGAATCCAATTTGGGGTCTGTGGCTGCAAGGACCGATAGCAAAGGCTGCACTCATTCATGACAAATCCCCTAGGCAGACGAGTTGGGTACGTATGGCGATTGGGCTTTGGACATTCTGCTTTGACCACACTAACCAAGCATGATATGGCTCGTCCATTGCAGTCTCCTTCATCATTTACAATACGCATCTAGACTGAAGCCGTGCTCCTGAAGAAGAGGATGGAAGCCACACCTGGTGAGACAGGATCAGCAATTTTGGATGTAGCTTCTCAGATACATGGTTCAGGACTTCCACACTATTCCACATTCGTGATTTGTTTCATCGAATGCCGTCAACCAGCATACCGAAGACATAGTCATGCTTCGTAGGTGAGCTAGTTGATTGCGTTGGATAGTTTGTGTAGAACCAGGAGTGGCAGTCTCTCTGACACCTAGCGTCTGCCAAATCACTGACTCTTGATGACACACGGAAGCTGACATCCATTCCCCATTTGTCCCCACGTTCCTTGGCACGTTTTTTTTGTAGTTCTTCTTTGGTGATCTTCCTCCCTCTCTCCTCGCCAGTTCGGCATAATAAGTAGGCTTTTTCCAACGATCTGGGTGTTTTCGGGAGTATCAATGAGCATGCTTCTCCACAAAAAAACCCAAATGTTCGTGAAAATTAAACGAACTAGTACTGCCCCTATGACGTTTGAGTTCTTCTTCAGAAAGTTCCTCAGCCTTTTGCTTTAGTAAAAATCGTTTAATATGGTCTCTGGTACAATGTGTGCTCACACAGTTCTTGTGACGCAGTATAAACTCAGCATCATCTGAAAGTCTCTGACTGAGTCCATCATCTCGTTGCCAACTTGCTTCTAGTAGACCACTAATCCGTCTCGATTTGATCACCGGTGGGTTCTTTATCGCATCCGTATGAGTTTAAAAGTAATTGAGTGAGACACTGTGTGTGTGCATGTGCATGTTGCATGAACCAGCCTGATCGCATCACGTCCTCGTGGTGACGTAGCGGTTTCCTACATTCTTTGTTTCTACGGAGGTGTAGTGTGACGAAGCACTGTCTGCCAATGTCTCCTTCCTTTGCTAGTTGAGTCCATATTACAGCAGGCCGTGCGGTGCACCTTTCGGAGCATCCTGTGACATCACGGCGAGAGGAGCTATTAGTGTTACGCCTAGATCTTGTACCCTCGCGCGAATCTTGGTCGACTCGCACATGGTAGAGGTGGACAAAATCCAGATAACCTATCCGGATAACCGGATAATTCTCAATGAAATATTATCCGAATTCAAACTCGAAACTCTCCTCCCTGACCCGTTTGCCGCAGTGAGTGTACCCATTTGTTGATGAAGTAATGCTAACCTGTTTATCTAAGAGATTTTGCCGAAGTGGTTCATAACATATTATTTGCCGAAGAGGTGTACTAACATATTATCCGGATTTTGGTAAAGCGACTCATTGCCCAGCCCTAGTCGCCCCTTCATCATTCTTGCATGATACGGGTTGGTGTATTTCAACCAGCAGAAAAAAATATGCCCATAAGATACAAGTTGGCCCCCGACTGATATGAAGTCTAGAGACCCCGAGGAAGCAGAATCACCAAAGAAAAAAACTTTATGATGAAAAACAAGGTTCTAGTACTTTATATAGACCCGGCTCTCGGACTATGTATAGTGGTGTTGAAATCTACCCGATATGTGTTTTTTTTTTTAATGAGTACTTTTCTTTTACACGATTTTCATCAGAGAGAGAGAGAGAGAGAGAGAGAGAGAGAGAGAGAGAGAGAGAGAGAGAATAATTAGTTCTCTCCCTAATAATATTGATTCATTCGTGACTTTATCATCTTTTCCCGTCCATTTCTCGACTTCGCCTCTTTACGTTTAACTTTATCATCTGCAGGGGCGAAGGCTGACTTGTTTGACAGGGTAATCAAAGTGAAACGGGATCAGATATGGCCTGTAGATATGACACAAGAATCTTACTCGAGGCGGCGACTCTGAGTTGTGATTGAAAACGAATCCGGAATTCATATTGTATGTTCAACCGCCAAAATAATCTGGAAAGTATCTTATTAAATATCAGTTCCAACTAAAATTAAATTTAACTTTAGATGTGAATACATAAACACAAAGCAAAGAAGCAGAGACGTCAGTACTAGATCTATATGTTATAGATCTACCAGTGAGTCTAACTCTTTGGTAGAACATGACAATTATCATTTTTTAAATTTTACATTTGGCTGTTTTTGTTAGCCTTTCGCGGCCAGGAGCTGGTGTCATAATCGAGGTCACGATCTGATTATAGGACGGTAAAAAGTCGAGGAAAAAAAGCAAGCACTTGCAACAGTGAAAAGATTGTTAGGAGTTAGTTCCCCTCACATTTGTGAGGTAGACTCAACCAGTGTTAGTTAGCTTACCTAATCAGGGCTTGAGATTGATTATAACTGTGACCCCAAAGGGGTGAACAGGGTATATGTGGCAATGAAACAGCTTAGACTGCTATGCACATGTTCCCTTCAACTATATTGGTGTACTCTTCCAGCCTCACTTTAAGCTTACTTAATCAAAGCTTGCGACTGCTTATGGAGTGGCCCGAGAGGGGTGAGGAGGCTATTTCTGTGGCCGTGAAACCGTTTTGAATGTTAGGCATACTGTTCATTGTTGATTACGAACGTCTTTTGACATTTAATTTAAGAGGTTTACGTTTATGGATGAATTTGATTCAAAATTAGGAAGGGAAGCAGTGATTATTTGATTATATAGACGCTTCGCCCCTGATCATCTGTGTTTTGTATAAACTGGTATACACATCAGCGTGGCATAAAGACAGGGGAGGGGGGGCCCTCGTGGTCTAGAGATTACGGTGTTCGCCTCTCTTTCAATAGGTCCCGGGTTCGAAACCTGACAGCGACGGAAAATTTTCTTCTCTAAGATTGTCTCCTTTCACCCCCTTTCCTGCGCTCTAACCATTCTATCGTCTGATTTCGTCTCCACTTTCTGCCCTCCTCCCCACCCCTTCCCTTTGCTCCCTCCTCTGGGCTCCTGACTCTTTCTGTATCCTTTCTACTGCTACCTTAGCACATGTCATAGAGTTATCTCCTTTTAAACTATAGTGTATACATTATGGTACCTGTACTCCTTGGCTCCTTCTTACTCTACTGTATTTTAGCCACACTCCTGATCTTATGATAGGAAAGATCTAACACCTAGCCTTCTCTAATAAGGGCGAAAATCTCGGAGGTCCTGTGTTCAAGCTGCGCTTGGTCCTAAAATCGATAAGAGTTGGATGAGGCCGCAACCCAGGCAAAATTCTAAATTCATAGATTAAACTGTAAATATTCAGTGTGTCCCGCGCGCTCATATGACATGACCTTATGCAGTTGTGAGCGCCTTAAAACACTTACCACCCCCCCCCCCCCCCCAAAAAAAAAGTTAGTGGTACATTGTACATGTATAATACGATACATAAAATACTCGCCTTGAGCATTCCATGTTCACGTTGAATTTATAGTTTATTGGGCACCGTTGTCTGTTCTGCAAAGATGCATTTTATGGAATGCAGAATCACTCATCGTTGATAAAGTTGCAGACTTCGCGCAGCAGACCTTTGACAGCCAAACAAATTCATCACAGAAACTTTAAAGTTCATCATCATCTCACAGCAGAAGAACTACCCAGAAACGTCGAAAGTCCAGACGTGCTGTGTCAGAGGCGGGCCAGCATACGTGTCTGAATATCCACTTCTGAAACAGTGTTGGACTAATCGTCATCCCTTCAATATTGTGGGTGATATCCTGTTGTTTGACGGCCGACTTGTCATTCCTGGGAATTTGAAAATAAACAATCTCTTTTTTGTTTCTATTTGTCCCTTGCCCTTTTTTTTCTTTTTGTCCCTTGCCCATTTCCATGAAATTGACGCCATTTGATAAGTAGAAAAAAGTGCCTATGATAGCGCATTACGTACACAATTATTATAACATGTAGATCTAACTGTTAAAGATAGATATTTCAGTTAATGTATTATTATGTATGTCAAGCATCTGAGAGCAGTGATTATTTTAAGTATGATGGTGGTGATGAGTGATGATGTGAGATGGTGTTTATCTTTAATATTTAATTGGGAAGTCATGCTTCTGTTAGCTGAGAGTTTTATGTTAGCGTTAGTCCTGCCTAACAGTATTGGACTAATCGTCATCACTTCAGTATTGTGGGTGATATCCTTTTGTTTGGCGGCTGACTTCTCATTCCACCGGATTTGAGAATAGAACTGCTTATGATGAAATATAACGAAAGCGACAGGCAAAGTTCATTGGACACATAATGCAGAAAGAAGCATTAGAGAATGTTGTAACTACAGGCAAGTTTGAAGGAAAGAGAGGCAGAGGCAGACAGAGGGAAAAGATACTGGACAAGTTGACAACATGACTGAGAACAACTAGAACGATAGACACAATCGCTGCAACGCAAGACAGAGTGAAGTGGAGGTCCATGATCGGCAAGGCACCGGATGATGATGAATCGACTCCACAAAAGCCATCTTGGCATCACGACGTGGCGAGCTCTTGTTCAAACTTCAGTCTTCTGGCCCAACATCAGCAGTCAGATCGAGGACATGGTGAAGAAGTGCAACACTATAGACTTGTGCAAAACTTGGTCCTGTCTAGAAAGAAACTCTGCTCCCTTCCTCGTTGCCAGACCGACCTAAGTCTCGACTGGCCATGAATCTGTTTAGGCTCTCAGACTCGCAACTGTAAAATCGTGGGTTCGTAATCTAGTCAGCAAACTCAAGAGTACAATATTTTTTTAATACTCCTGAGCAGTAATATCCGACAAGGGCCTCAATTTTCCAAGCTCTTGTCTAGTTTCCAACTTTCGCCAAAGAGCTCGGCTTCATCTCCATCACCAGCTCTCCAAGATATCCCCAGAGCAAGCAGTGCAAACGGTGAAACTTCTCTACAAGAAAGCGACTTCTGCTATATCGGGTTACCTCATTACAAAGTGAGTATGTCCCATGAGAGAGGGGAGAGAGAGAGAGAGAGAGAGAGAGAGAGAGAGAGAGAGAGAGAGAGAGAGAGAGAGACTGTTTTATGGAGCGGGTTGTCATGTATTTACTAATGCCCTGTCTTGTTGTGAGTGTATGCGTGAGTGCACCTAACCTTTGTAACGTCTACTGCCATTGTTAACGACCAAAGCAAATTTCTCCCTGCGAGATGAAAAAAGATTGTCATTGTCATTGTCATTGTCATTGTCACTGTCATTGTCATTGTCATTCATGGGAAGGACGCTTCAAACCCAAATTCCCATCGTACAGGATAACTTACAGCCAATCTCCCTTCTGTCTGTCAAACGGTTGAGAAGTGAGGAAACATCATAGCGGCATCATTACAACTAAAGAAATGGTACATGTACTAAATCTGTCCAAAAACTTTGCCCCGTTGATTCTCTTCACATTCAAGACCTTGGTCGACCGTGCATCGATTTCAACAGACACCCAATCCGCTTTCTTATACATGGTGACCACTGAAAAAGTGAACACCATTTGCATTTGTTGTAAAGAAAGTCATCTCGGGGCTACCCCCAAAGCCTACTATGGCTACTCTAAGGTATTGAATAAGCGTCCCCCACCCCCACCCCCGCGCTCCTTTTTCCATACCCCCCGTTTATTATTTTCCAGCTTGCCACGACTGACGATCATGTGAAACAGTATAAAAAGAATCTGGATTAGATATCTGAATGAAACTTCTTTTTTTTTCTTTTTTTTTGTTGTTGTAAATGGCAAATTACCCTCAGTATTATTACGGTACCGGGTTGGCTACCTCAATATTGTGCGCATTTTAAAAACTTTTGTACTTTGGTTTATACTTTTTTATGACACTGGTTTATTCCTAAATGGGAAAAGTTGTCACTGTAACTTAATCCCTCTGATGGAGTGTGAGGTGGGCCTTCTCCCCTCCCCCCCCCCCC
>NW_004797631.1:390444-393908 GCF_000002075.1 Aplysia californica | reverse complement strand
GCCCCCCCCCCCCCTTCCCAGCCCCCTCGGTCTGCTCCACCTCCCCCTACCCCTCCAGCAGACAAACCCCTGCCTATGGAGGAAGACAGTTCCGAACCCCCTCCCCGGCCTAACCCCGGGAAGGGCGGAGTCTGTCACTCCTCCAAATCCCCCACTAGACCGCCGTCCAATCCAGGACGGCAACGTAGAAAGCACTCTGCCTCCCCCGCATGGAGGAGTCAGAGTGTTTCTTCGAAGCCGGGGCCTTTGAGCTCCAAAATAAAAACTAAAAAATCATAATGGCGGTCCTGAAATGGAATGCCGGCGGAATCCGACCTTCCATTGCAGAATTGCAACATTTACAGGCCACACTGTGCCCACGGGTGGCCTGTATTCAAGAAACAAAATTCGCCCCGGCTTCAACCATAGACTTAAGAGGATGTACTGCGTACCATCACATTCACACGGAGAACCAGATTGCTTCCGGTGGTACCACTACCACCATCTACACCGACAACAACACACTCCACTGACAAGTACATCTTAAGACGACCCTCCAGGCTATTGCCGTACGGGTCACCCTGCACAGACCAATCACGATCTGCTCAGTTTATATCCCACCAAATTACCCCCTCAAAATAACCCAACTAAATGACTTAAAGGCTCAGCTTCCAAAACCCTTGATTTTGCTAGGTGATTTCAATGCCCACAGCCCCCTTTGGGGAGACAAACCTACAGACCAGAAAGGAAAAATAACAGAAAAGTTTTTATTTCAAAATAACATCTGTCTCTTAAATGATAAATCCCCAACTTACAGAAACAGAGCCACGTATGACACTTCATCCCTTGACCTCACCTTTTGTACCCCTGCCCTAGTCCCAGATCTTGAGTGGTCTGTGCTGGACGACCGTACGGGCCATTTCCCAATTCTTCTTAAAAACAAATTATAGCCTCCAAAACGACCCGATCTCAGAACGCTTCAAATTCAAAAAAGCAGACTGGGACGAGTTTGTCAATCAATGTTCCCAGATTCTTAATCCCAATTCCGACCTAGACTACAATAAATTCCACGAAAAGCTTTTAGAAATATGCCACGAACACATACCAAAAACAAAAACAAAACCCCGGAGGAACAAGATCTGGTTCTCTTGGGACTGTGAGGATGCAGTAAAGAAAAAGAAGGCAGCGTATCGAAAGGCCGCCAACAACACCACCACAGAAAACAAGATAAACTATTTAAAGGCTCGAGCTGTGGCACGTAGATGTCTCAGGGAGAGCAAAAGACAATTATTCAAAAAATACATCTCCAAAATCAACAGCCAGACACCACCCAACCAGGTTTTCAAAATTGCTAAAAAAAAGAACCAAAGCTGAAACACAAGTAAACATCGCAAACACAATAGCTGAATCTCTCGCCAAAAACTCATCCCAAGCAAACTACAACACCTCTTTTGAGATCTATGGAAAGGCAGCTGCAAACGCAGCTGCACAAACTCAAAAAGTGGGCCAACAATAACGGTTTCAAGTTCTCCCCGTCAAAGACGGTTGCAGCACACTTCTGCCGAATAGGCAGACGTGTGCTGCAGCCGGATTTGACACTATACGGGGAAAAGATTCCCGCCCAGGACCAAGCTCGTTTCCTGGGCGTCATTTTCGACAAAAAACTCACATTCATACCACACATCACAGACCTTCGTGTGAGGTGCCAGAAAGCGCTAAACGCTTTGAAAATTCTATCGCATCCGAAGTGGGGCGGGGACTCAAAAAACCTTCTCCACTTGTACATCTCCCTTGTCCGATCCAGGCTTGACTACGGCTGTCAAGTCTACGGATCGGCAAAACCACACATCTTAAAAATGCTAGACCCAATACAAAACCAAGGACTCCGCCTCGCTCTGGGGGCTCTCCACACTTCTCCGTTGGAGAGCCTCCAGGCTGAGGCCAACATACCACCACTCTCACTCAGATGCACACAACTCTCACTACAATACGCAGTTAAACAGAGCATTTTTAAAACAAACCCAGAAACCATAAACAAATTCCAAAACAACGAAAAACTCATCAAACCCTTCGGCCTCAGAATCCTTGAGGACCTCAAAAACTTACACTTTTCCTAACAAGACATCCAACAATTTCTTTTCCCCGACCTCCCTCTGTGGCACCTCACCAAAGCAAAAGTAGACTTACAGCTGACCACACACAACAAAGAAAGCACACACACCTAAACTTTTAAAGCAGATTACAAAAAAAACTAATAGATAAATACCCCGGCGCGGAGTTCATCTTCACAGATGGCTCCAAAAAAGACGATGAAGTGGGCGCCGCAGCCCTATCTCCCAACAGTACACACCAGAGGAGACTCCATCCCGAAGCTTCCATTTTCTCTGCGGAGGCCACTGCCATTGACATGGCACTAGACTCCGTAGAAAATTCTCCAAACAAATCTTTCCTAATCCTTTCTGACTCTCTGTCTTGCATCACCTAACTCACAAACTACACACTCTTACACCCAAAAATAGTTAGGCTACAACAGAAATGCATACACTATCCGAAACAGGAAAAAACATCATGTTTGCATGGATACCTAGCCATGTGGGCATCCGAGGAAACGAGCAGGTAGACGACCTGGCGAAGAAATCCTCATCCCTTCTGTTGGGATCAACGACAAACACTCTCCCTCAGACTGACTTTAGAAATAAAGTCAAAAAGTACACATCCAGTCTGTGGGAGAGCCACTGGGAAAAACAGAAAAACAATAAACTGTATGTTATAAAACCCAAACTAGAACAGCGAAAGCCTTCGGACCTCTCCAGAAGAGACGAAGTCATTTTTACTCGATTGTGCATCGGACACACGGCCCTGACCCACAATTACATCCTACAGGGAGATGAGAAGCCGTTCTGTGTCGGATGCGACACAGATTTTACCATTAGACACATCTTAACCGAATGTCTAGACTTTGGAGAGATCCGAAGGAAATATTACAAATGCAAGAAATTGCAAGACATTTTTTCCGTCGTTGTTCCCAGCAGAATTTTGAATTTTATGAAGGCCATTGGCCTTTATGGCAAATTGTAAAGTGAAATTGATACTATTTAAAATTTTTATGTTAACTAGAAAAATTGTTTTAAATCGAAAAAAAAATATATACACTGATTTTTAAACATTTTAACATTTTAAAGCCTAAAAGCTAACCAACCGTGCAGTGAACTGTTGTGAATGCAAACAACATGTGTTTCGCGCGCTCATATGACCTTATGCAGTTGCGAGCGCCGTAAAACCCTATACTACTACTACTACTACTACTACTACTACTACTACTACTACTACTACTACTACTACTACTACTACTACTACTACTACTACTACTACTACTACTACTTACTAAAATCACTAAAATTTCATGATCTCTTGTTCTTTTATTCACTGAAGGAGAAATAAAACAGATGTGTTCCTTCTACACGTACTACACTACTACTACTACT
>NW_004797631.1:354229-386983 GCF_000002075.1 Aplysia californica | reverse complement strand
TGTTGATGCAGAAGCTCCTCCGTCTCCCAAGATCGAAAAATAAAAAGCTGTGTTTGTCTGTGTTTCTGTAACTTACTGTTTTTTACTGGGTTGGGTAGTTGGCCCTCCGCAAACTGGCACTTTTCAGGCGACCAGACCTATGCACTTTTAGTCGCCTCTTATGACACGCAGTATCACGGCAGGTGTATTCTTTACTCCCCCATAGTAAAACTACGGGGCCCCCCACCAGCAGGGGAGAACCACTAGGTTACCTAGTAGGTAAACCTCATGGGGGAATCTGGGGGTAACAATAAACTATGGTAAAAATCATGGGGGAATATGGGGAGGGGGGTGTAGGGGGTAACAACATCATCATCATTGCCTTTTTCACCTTGGATCAGAATATATGCCACGAACAAACACTTTCCGCCTTTCCCTATCCTGGGCTATAGTCACGTTTTATCACTCCACGTTTTCCCACTTTTCTGTATATCCATTTCCGTGACTCTTCATCAGCCTCCCCTTGATCTTTTACCCTGTGGGTTCCAATCTAATACTTTCCTTGTTATACAGCTGCTTGACTTCCTGAAAGAGTGTCCAATCCATCGCCAACGTCTTCTTACCACTTCATCTCTGACTGGGCTCTGTCTCGTTCTTAATACTTCCTCGTTGGTGATCCTGTCTGTCCATTTGATCCTCATGTGCAGTGGCTTCCTCAGACACTTGTTTATCTCTATGCGCACGTATGTGATGCGTTCCATGTCTCACATCCATACAACAAGACTAACTTCACATTTGAGTTGAAAATACTAAGCTTTGTTCGTAATAAAATATCCTATGGGGGAATGTGAAGGTAACAACAAACTATGGTAAAACTCATGGAGGAATATATTTTTTATTATGGGGAGGGTAACAACAAAATGTGATAAAACTAATGGGGAGGGGGGGGGGGCGGTGGTGTAGGTTAATAAACAATATGATAAAACTTTTGGAGGAATGCAGGGGTAACAACATATATTATATCAATATTATCGTGATAAAACTCCTGGAGCCTACAGAGGTTTGCCCCTGGTAAATTTGCTCATCAAGGAGTACACTAGAGTTGATTTTAGATGGCTGGAGAGAGGGTAAGAGAGAGAGAGAGAGGGGGGGGAGAGAGAGAGAGAGAGAGAGAGAGAGAGAGAGAGAGAGAGAGAGAGAGAGAGAGAGAGAGAGAGAGAGAGAGATTCACAGATTCAAAATGATTTATTGATTTGAAAGGCCTTTGGCCCATACATCCACATATTTTAACATATGGTTCGGCAATTACATACATTGGTGCAGCACATTGGATGTTTAACATAAATTGGACATGCACGCCCACATACACGCACGCACGCACGCACGCACGCACGCACGCACGCACGCACGCACACACGCACACACGCACGTGACGCACGCACATACACACATACACATTCATACTCACACACGTACATACGTACACACGTACACACGTACATGCGTACACACGTACACACGTACACACGTACATACGTACAAACGTACATACGTACATACGTACGTACATACATACATACATACATACATACATACATACATACATACATACATACATACATACATACATACATACATACATACATACATACATACATACATACATACATACATACACACATACACACACACATACACACACATACACACACACATACACACACACATACACACACACACATACACACATACATACATACACACATACATACATACATACATACATACATACATACATACATACATACATACATACATACATACATACATACATACATACATACATACATACATACATACATACATAAGAGCAAACAGAAATAGAACTTCCACACAGTGCTATGAATGAGGCAGCGAGAGAAATCGGGACATGTTTTACTCTGAGAAGTGAATACCATTGTCTTTTTCATACACATATACATATAAAATAGTGCCCATTACAGTAGATACAGAGTTGCATATGCGAGTGAATACCTGTTCCCTAGGACAGACGTGTCCGTATAACAACATAATTTAGGAATGAGATTATCTCTGAACAGACTAATATGCCATTGAGCTTAGACATTGGCCCCTCGGGTGTCTGAAGTCTGACGCACTCTGGTAAAAAGCTGCTCTCGTATTTCATTATATCGTGAACATCTGAACAATACATGGAATTCATTTTCTACATACTTTTCATCACACTGGAGGCAACGATTACTGTCGACAATACCCCACAGGAACAGATTATTTTTCAACGACAAACTGAAAGTTCTGAGTAATGCAAGGATCCTTCTACCTCTTGAAGAGATGGTGAATGAGAGGTACGGTGCAGGGCTTAACGTAGGGTGGAAGTCCAGGTACTCAGGATAAACGCCAGACACCCTAGAACGCCAGTCCTGGTGACTAATATTTATAAGTCTTTCCTTTACTTGAGATAGGAAAATATTCTTATCACCAACATTTTGAAAAATCCACGCATATCCAAACCCTATTGTACATAAAAGTTTCCTCATGTCAGTGGCCCAGCTGTACCGATTATTTTGGTCATGTGCATACGCTTGCAAATAACATTTCTTAGCCATTACCAGTAATTTATACCAATATTTTATTGCTTGTAGATGATAAGTGGCATACAAATAATGACGTCCACATCCCCCCATTGCCAAAATATTTGTGGACGTTCTACCAATGTTTAGGACGTCTTGCAGAATTTAACGTGCACCTGCTCTATTTTATCATACTTCTTCACCCCCCATACTTCACAACCGTACAAAAGTAATGGCTTAATTTTGATGTCAAAAATGTTGAACAAAGTGTGGACATTCAAGTGCTCATATCTTTTACTTAGACATCTCACTCTGGAAGTGAGCCTTGTTGCTTTACAACATAAGTTTTCTATACATTTTGACCATAACAAGCGGGAAGAAAATATCACTCCTAGGTAGCTTATGTACGTGGTTACGTTTATGCTTTTCTTTTTGTAAAACCATTTTCAGAGCTCTTTAGCACGCCTCCATTTCTAAAAACAATCATCTTCGTCTTTTCCAAATTTACAGACAGTCCCCACTGGTTACAATACTTCTCCAAACAATTGATCTTCCTTTGCATGTCTACAATATTATCTGAAAATAAGCACATGTCATCTGCGTACATTAAATTGCAGGTTTGTTCATCATTGCTTAATAGCTCAACTCCTTTAACAGCACTGTTTTTCAACATCAATTCAAATTCAGAAACATACATAAAGCGGGCTAAGAATACATCCTTGACGAACACCCGACAAGCAATTAAAGTATTCCGTAATTTCATGCTGGCCAGTACGGACAGAGCACATAACTTCCGAGTACATACTTTGTAGTAATGTTAACATTTTCCCTCTCAAGCCTCTTTTCCTCAAGACTGCCCACAGTTTTTCATGGGGGACGCAGTCAAATGCTTTGGAAAAATCAACAAAAAGTACATAGAAGCGCCCACGTTTCTTTGAAAGGTACTTTTGGACTATTGATTGAAGCGAGAAGATATGCTCGATAGTGCTATAACCTTTACGAAACCCTGCTTGCGATTCTGGAATTACATTGGTCTGCTCGGCCCATTCCGCTAGTGGTGAATGCAATATACTAGACATTATCTTGGATATGATAATTAGAAGTGCAATGCCCCTGTAGTTGTTTGCATCTGAAGGACTTCCTTTCTTGAGGATAGGATGTATTAGTGCTTGACACCACATTTTTGGGTACTTCCTTGTGTTAAAAATGACATTAAACAACAAACACAGGTATATTATCAAGGAAGGACATGCATTAGAATAGAATTCAGGACCAATCCCGTCACATCCGCTAGCCTTTCCTTTTTTCAGTTTTCTCAGAACACTTTGAACCTCAGAAGTCGTGATTTCATAATCATACAGGTATACATTTGTGTCTAAATCCTCATTTGTTAAAACTACTTCATGATCAACTTGTGTCTGTAATAAATCCTCTGATGATTCATTATTTCTGGGATTTAGCAAGTCTTTAAAATGACAATAAAATTTCTGTGGTGTGGCCTTAGCCGCATTAAATGAGTCATGAGTTCGTATCATTTTATTAACCTTTTGCCAAAATGATTGTGATCGTTTATCAGCAAGGTCTTGTTTTAAACTTTCTACTGTCTGGGCATCACATATTTTCTTTTTTAACGCACACATCTCCTTAAAGTCTTTTTTTTTGCTTCAAGGAATTTATCCAGATCATTTGAGCTGTTTGTTCTGTGGAAGTCGTGGAGGTGAAGATATTTTACTCCCTTTAGCCTTTCACATTCGTTATCCCGCCACAATGGTTGATGATGCTTACTATGCTTTCCTTTCTTTTGCTTACTGGTTTGCATGTCTCCTGCAGATATTTTAATGCATTGTTGTAGAACATTACAGGCAGAGTCGACATCATTGAGACTTAAATAGGACAAAAACATATCATGTTCTTCATTTAATAATGATTCAAGCTTTTCAACATAAGTGCTTCTCATTGTTTCTTTCCACGTGAGCCGCAACAACCGGTTAAGTTCAATCTCACATTCAACATTTTCACAAATGTCAGCATGCTCAATGTAAATTTTAAACAACACTGACAGTGGGAAATGATCTGAGTCTGGCCTTGGCATGACAGAAAAACTAAAGATCTCCTCAAACATTCCCTTGCTCACAATAACATAATCAACCATTGTTTTTCCCTTATTACCAATGCATGTGACATTCCCTTCGTCGTCTCCCGGTGTCCTGCCATTCGCAATGTACAATGAATTTTCTTTACAGAAACTAACTAATTGCTTTCCATAACTATTTGTAAAGGAAGCGTCCCGTGACTTTCTTTGGATACAAATTTCTTCTAAAACATCATCCGTTTCTTCAAAACCAGACAAAAGTTCATGTACGTTATTTTCAACAAAGTTATCATCTAGACGTCCTGTCCTTGCATTCAGATCCCCTCCGATGATCCACTCAACTTCTCCTAACTTATGGCTAATAATAATATCATGATATGTCTTCACAAGAGACTGTATACCTTTAACCTTTTCATTATTAAACACAGGCGAAAATTCATGCGGGAGGTAGGGGAAGCATAGGACCACTTTACGATCTGTTTGTAAACAGGTCTCCTTCAACAGTAAACAAACACATTCTTTCATAGAAATTTCTAGCTTTGTGACTTGGGTACCTAACGACCGACGAACAAAAATAGCAACACCCCCACCTAACCCGTGCTCACGTTTTGCAGAGTAAATATTGTACTGGGGAAAGGCGAGGAGCAATTTTTCTTCACTACATGAGTAGACCTCAGAGCAAGCAAAAATGTCATACGACGAACAAAAGTGGACAAAATCAAGGTTAAACAATTTTTGCGATATGCCATGAACATTCCAACACATAATTTTTAAAAACATTGCTTGGGTGTTATCTATTGTTATTGCAAGTCTGGGCCGGCCGTGTTCCTATTCTTTTGCTGTTGTTGAAGCCAAAGACTGACCCTGCTGTCTCCGTATGGCCACACCACCGTCCCTGCCCCCCCGTTGCCTCACCACCTCTCCCCCACTGACTGCGGGTGACCCTCTGTTGCTGTCGTTGTCCACGGGGCTCGGGTCGGCGCGGCTGGCTGTTGTCCTGTGGTGGTGACTGCTGGCCGTGTTGTGTTTGTGTATGGGTGACGTCTTCCACGTGAAGTCTTCCATTTTTTTAAAAAACACGTTTTCCCTTTGCTCTCAGGACTCTAAGTTCTTCTCTTTGCCGCGGTGTAAGATCACCGGCGACACTCACCCCCTGCTCCTTTAGTTCCTCTCTGGCACCCAAAACAAGGAATTTGTCCTCCGCATATTGGAATCTTGCAATAATAGGCCTGGGGCGGTCCTTCTGCCTCTTGGGCCCCACTCTATGCACCCGTGTGAAATCACGATCTTCCCAGCTTTTCTCCGTCACTTTTCCAAGTATTTTTCTACTACCTTTGTTCTTGCTGTTTGCGGCTCCTCCCTCAAATCCTCCGGCACACCATAGAACATTAAATTTCCCCTCCTACTGTACCTTTCTGCCTTTTCCATCTCCCCTTCCAATCTACCAACGTTATCCTGCAGTGCAGCACATTTCAAGTCAACTTCTTCTATGTCAAGACATTGCACGTGCTGCTGTTCCTTAATTTCACAAACTGAATTTTTTATTGAAGCTATTTCTATCTCGAAGCGCTCCAACTTTGCTCTAAAGTTCTTAATCTCATTTTTAATTTCAGAAAAGTTGTTCTCACTGTACTTTCGAAAGGCTTTAAGCTCCTCTAGGATCTCCAAGCTTATTTCCCTTGACTCGTGATTTTCCATGCTTTCAGAACAAACTGTGGGCTACTCACAAAATAAAAATGTCGGACTGTTTCGCTCTTCACTTCACAGATAGCAGAAGGGAAATTCGACAAACACTCGTTGTTCACAGACCGGACAAACACACCAGTTGCAAACAAGCACTCTTCACAACCCAAGAGAGAGAGAGAGGGGGGGGGGATACAGACAGACAGACAGACACACAGGCAGACACAAGGGGAGCGAGTGAGAGATAGACAGATAAGCAGACAGGCAAACATACATATAGACAGACAGGCTGATCGGCAGACAGACAGACATACAGACAGACAGACAGACAGACAGACAGACAGACAGACAGATAGGATAGAGAGAAAGAGAGAAAGAGAAAGAGTGGAGAAAGAGAGAGAGAGAGAGAGAGAGAGAGAGAGAGAGAGAGAGAGAGAGAGAGAGAGAGAGCGCGCGCGTGTGTGTGTGTGTGTGTGTGTGTGTGTGTGTGTGTGTGTGTGTGTGTGTGTGTGTGTGTGTGTGTGTGTGTGTGTGTGTGTGTGTGTGTGTGTGTGTGTGTGTGTGTAGAATATTAGAAGCTCTGTGGTGTGAATCCCAAGATAAGCATAATAATTATAGCATTTAGAACGGCACATTACATTCATCATTACATCATGTACGTGTGTATTCTATTTCTTAGCTTATTTCACTAGCGCTGAGGATAGAGACCAGAGTTACAGTTTAATTTTTATGAAGTTAAATGCACAGTATCAGAAAAGACACAGATTTCCCCATTAGACACATTTTAGCATAGTGTCCAGACTTCCGAGGGATCCAAAGAAAGTACATGGGGAATCTCGTGGCCTAAAGGTTAAGGTGATGGCCTCTCCTTCAAAGGTCCCGGGTTCAAATCCGGGTGGTGACCGAAAAAAATGTCTTCTCTAAATTTGTCCCCTTTCACCTCCTTTCCTACTCTCTAGCAATGTTCTGTCGTCTGCTTTCGTCTCCACTTTCTGCCCCCACTCCTCATCTCCTTTGCCCCCCCCCCCCCCCTCCCCTGGGCTCCTGATTCTTTCTACAGCCTTTCTACTGCTACTCCTTGGTTTCTTCTTCCTGCTGTCTTTCAGCCACACCCCTGATCTTCTGGTAGGAAAGATCTACACCTAGCCTTCTCGGACAAGGGCGAAAAATCTCGGAGGGCCCGTGTGCAAGTTGCACCCTTGGTGGTCTAAAATCGATCGAGTAGGCTTCGGCCGCCACACGGGCAACATTAAAAATTTCCTAACAACTGAAAAAGTTTGATGTGTCCCGCGCGCTCATATGACCTTATTCAGTTGCGAGCGCCGTAAATCACTTACAAAAACAAACAAAAAGAAAATACATGAGGTTGTTTGTTTGTTTTTTAACGCACAACACTGAAAAATCTGTTCTCCAATGTTGATCCCAGCAGATTTCTCGATTTTTGAAAAGGCCATTGACCTTTACAATAAATTGTAAGTACCATCTTTTAAATATTATTTAAATTGTCATTTTTAGATTTAGATTTTTACCACGAACATTTTAATCTGACCATTGACCAAAATCAAGTCGCCATCTGAACTGTTGAGAATGTATCCAAATTATGTTTCGCGCGCTCATAATAATTAGATGTATGTCCTTATGCAGCTGAGAGCGCCGTAAAACTCTGACTAAAACTAAAATGCACCGTGCAAGTTGCGGTGAAAATTAAAGTACAAGGAAATACATGAACAAATCTAGAAGAAAATTAAAGGGGGAATAAAGCAGTTACGGTCACCCTAAACTCAAGACACATGACGCCAGAACATGTATACGGAGTGGAGACCACAGGGGAGACCTCTCCAATATTTTGGTTGTTATGGAAGGGAAAGCACTCTGAATTCCACGCTTCCGCGAAATTCTAAATAAAATTTGTAAGCAGTTGTACTGTTGGAGTAGGTGACAATCTCCGTAGACTATAGGTGCTGTTGATTTGTTGAAAAGATGCAAAACTGTTGTTGTTATTAAATAAAGGTGAGTTTATATTTTTCACTGTTCTTAGTCATAAATGAAGTTGGCCTAGAATCTAGATCGAGATCTAGATTCTAGATCTATTTACCAAACACTAACCTAACATCTTTGTCTTTATCGTTTCAATATTTCCCTTGCGCCATGCCCATGCCATTATATGTTTTCTTTTTCACGCTTTCCCAATTCCAACATTCCTTATAAGTATAAGTTATTTTTAATTCCTAAGCTGCCAGTGCCACGAATGAGGCATACATAATTTGTTGGTAACCTGGGTTGCTGTTTGTGTTTTCAAATATTATTATAGTATAGATAGACTATAGACTTCACTCAGAGGAATTCCATATAGAATAGATCTATATCAAGCAACCATGACGAGCAGATAGCTATAGAAGAACGTCAACTAAAGGCCATTGGCCGATATTTAGGCCTATGGTAACAGCCACAAATCATCTTGTTTGACGTCATTGAGGGATTCCCACTTTGTCAGTCATGGTTGCAAAAACGACCGCACAACGGCAGCCTGCCGACTCGGATAAGAAATTCAGCACTTACACAAGAGATTGGACTCAATAGGACGCTGAGCTGCAAATGGAGTAGATCTACTATTTCAAGACTGCAAGGTTTGCAAATGCATACTGTGAGGTGCAAAAAAAGCAGTATACTAGGACTAGGAGGAACCTCTAGGAAAGACTCAAAGAGGGAAGCTTGGAAACTTGCCAGTACAAACCTCGCGCTACGCAAAATCATCACTAGGCCTATATATATAGAATCACGATCAGATGACGTGGCGGGCATCCCCCCTGCGAGATAAAACAAGATGGCTGTTACTATAAATATCGGCCAATGGCGTTTAGTTGTCATTCTCTAGCTGTGCAACCATGCCATATAAAATATAGGCCTACTATGAAATGAATAGAGGGTTTGGGTCAGAGTTAAGGTTAGGGCTAGGGTTAGGTCTCTTCTTTATTGTATTTGTTGGAGTGGTCCATCATTATTGAAGTCCTTCCTTTGGCTTTATAGTATAGCCATGCCATAAAGATTTAGGCCTAAATAAATTTAAGTAGAATTAATATACACAGTATAGCCAGAGCTACTCTAACGGCCACGTGAACATAGGACAGTCATCGCCTGTACAAACATCTACAGTCGACCCTGCCTTAACGGAAACCTGTATAAAACGGAAACCTGTCTTAACGGAATCTCCCCGCTCCCCCCTTGATATATTCCTCTTTAATTACCTGTATAAAACGGAAAGAAAAATTCGCTCTCTTCCGAGGATTTCACCTTGTCTAAGACGGAAAATGCTTTGCCCGCTCAGCCCTGATGTGAAACAAAACTCGCAAGTTTGGTTCTGCTTGCTCTAAACTAACGCTATCATCATGCGGCTGGGCGAGGAAGGGGAGTAGGGGTGCAATTTGGGGGTAGATGTTACCCCATCATGTGAGCCCTGAGCGATGCAGATGGTCAGTGGAATGTGGGTGTGAAATCTCATGACTGCCCGTGAGAGTGTTCGAGGAGCCAGCCACTACGGAAACTTTCCTGGGTCCAGAGGCCAGAGGTGTGAAATTAGATTGACCAATGCCTGCCGCCCTGATAGTACGGCCAGCCGAGAAAAGAGTTCCTTTAATCGTTGTTACAATGATGGCAATAAGAGGTGGCATTGGTGGGTGGGGCTAAGGATGGAAGGAAGGGAGATGTTCAAACGTTTCTGTTTTTAATAGGTCAAACAGTGGTTCTATAAAAGGCAAGCACTGGTTGTAATTGGATAAGTAAGACTGACGTATATATATATATATATATATGTCATTATCAGACAGGATAGCAGCAGCTGAGAGGTGTGAAGTTTTGACCACTGCTTGCCGATCGGACAAGCGATGTTTGATCCCACCGGCTGGGCCTTTGAACCCCCCTCCCCCCCAACCTCCATCTCCCCCTAAATTCCCCTGTCTAAGACCTAATTTTTTTCTGGTTCCCTTGCGATTCCGTCTTACACAGGTTCGACTGTACTTCCCTTTTCCCCCCTTGCATTTTAAAAATATTATAGAGATGCTGTACTGTGTAGGATGTCCAGCTTTTTAAGACACATGGGTCTCAATATTCCGCTATTAAGCGGATTTCCGCTACCGCCATTTATTTCGCTAAACCCCACTACTGCGACAGGAGGCCAATCAGAAAGAGAGTTGCTGGGAGCAGGGTGACTGCCAGGCCCTGGGAATCACCCGGGAATTTGAAAAAAATCGCGGAGACCCGGTAAAATACATTAAAGATCTTGAATATTTGAAAACCAAATCCGATAACGTCTTTAAGTTCATTTTTACCGGTTACAATTGTAATTATATTAATACGGCTTTTCCCGGTCTGAGGGTACGTTTCACGTGAACAGGCGGCTATGGCGGCAAGCAGAATTGTGTATGTGACTCCGAGGCACCATCAGAAAATCAAGATCTACTTTCGCTTTCGTTGCCACCCAGAAATTTGGTAGTATTAGTCTGATAACGCAACATTTGTAACATACAGGTTCTGCATTACAAATATGGTGTCGCCATGAAAATAAATCAATATTCGTCACTGTGCTGTCATTTGTGAGAGCAAAAAAAAAGGAAAGAATTTTACAAGCATCTTGTCGGGCTGGCCACTGTGACCGGTCAGTGAACCTGTGCGTGTGCTGAGCACTGCGAAGTACAGGACTCTGGAATGGGGGGAGATTATTGATTTTTTGTTTTTTAAAATTTAAAGATACACTCGGGGATGGGGGAGAGGGCTGGACGCAACGCCAGAGGACAAAAAACTGAAATTGGAAGCAAATTTTTAATATTAAGAATTTTGATTACTACTACAACTCTCTGCAAAGTAAAGGGCGCGTTCTTATGCAGTTGCAAGCGCTGTAATACCCCATACTAAACCAAAGTGCGCGTTGGTGCAGGCCTTGTGTGAAATCAGGAACCATCATAACTTGTGAGCGTGTTATTGAAATTATGGGCCTAAGTGTTCGCGTTTCATTGGATGGGTGACAGTAAATTATGTCTCTATATTTTAGTTTTCTGTTCAAAATTCGCAGATTTTCAGTGTCTCTGCATCTTGCCTTCCTACAGTTCTTACACCTCTCACACTGAATAGGTCTACTTGAGCTATTCAAGTTATTACTCTACTTTGAGTTTGAGCATTAATTTTTGTCTTTCACATTTATTATATATGATATGAATCATGGCACCCAGACTGGTTCATGACAATCGATATTCTGGTTCTAGGCCTTTTCTCAGGCTCAAAACAAGATTCATTTTTATATAGTTTATGTGTGCAGACGAATTTGAGAATGGATGTGAGATGAGGAATGCATCTCATATGTGCATAAAGAGGATCCAGGTTTTCTTAAACAAATGTCTGAGGAAGCTACTGAGGATCAAATGGGCAGACAGGATCACCAACGAGGAAGTATTAAGAAGAACGAGACAGAGCCCAGTCAGAGATGAGATGGGAAGAAGACGTTGGTGATGGATTGGACACACTTTCAGGAAGTCAAGCAGCACGAAAAGTGTTAGATTGGAACCCACAGGGTAAAAGATCAAGGGGAAGACCACGTGGAACCTAGAGAAGAGTCACGGAAATGGATGTACAGAAAAGTGGGAAGACGTGGAGTGACATCTAGCGACTAGCCCAGGATAGGGAAAGGTGGAGAGTGTTTGTTCGTGGCCTATATCCTGATCCAGGGTGAGAAAGGCAATGATGGTGCAGACGAATTTGATGAGGGGAATATATAAATAAGTTGCACAAGACCCCAGCATTTTATTTCAGCACTCTAGGGTTCAATGGTATAATAATAATGGGTGTCTCGCGAAAATGAGTTTCTGTTGCTATCGCGCGGGAAGTTCCTCCTTTTTTAAAATTCTGAGTTAAGACCCTTGAAGACAGCCTCTTTTTTCTTTGACAATGAGTGGCCATCTTTAGACAATTTCGACAGTACAAATAATTGATATGATACTGCTAGCACACACTTACAACCTTCAAACTATATACCAGTGCGACAACAAGCATCACATCTCCTCTCCATACAACCCCCTCACCCCTCCGTCCGTCAACTGACCTTGTTGACCTCTTGTTCTTTCGTGAATTCTTAGGCCGATTAAAATTTTCAACATTTTACACCCCCATAAATACAATCTAGATCATCCTTCAGAAGGTGAGTTGCATCAACCCTTCTTGTCAGAGTCAACTGGAACTGAATAGGAAATACTTTCCCAGTTGATAGACACAGATACTCTATAATTAAAAACTTCTGCGTTAAAGAATCAAACTCACCGCAGCAATATAATGCTTAAAACCACCACAGTTCTAAACTACCAGTGTTTTAGATCCATGGGAAAAGAGCTAGAGGTAAGCCAATGTCGATGGTCTGAAAAACTTTCCTTTGGACCTGAAAACTTCCAGTAAGCTGACAAAACGCCTTTTTGAATTTTTTATTCTCAGCAGTTTCAAGAAAAAGAGGTTTTTATTGTCAGCCATTGAAAAATAGAATTCTTCTGAAATGTGACTTCGAATATTCAAAAACCAATCACAGTTTCACTTCGATTTTTTCACACAAGTAGGGTCATTGATCAGGCTTTCGATTTAGCAAATTAAAAAAATTTAGCGTAAAAACGATAAAAGGCATTTTGTCAGCTTAACGGCAGAAAATAGTCAAAGATACTACATTATTTTTTAAGGATGATCACATTTTGAGTTTCTGCAAGTTGTCATGTTACGTGCACTCAAGTGGAACAGGCTCTACTCTTTTGTATGTTATTTGTTTTTGAAGGCTATCTGCAATAAGCTTTTCTCTGATGAGAAATTTTATTCTGCCCCTTTCTTTTAGTTAGATAGCATTTTTCTTTGAATGCGGCACTGGCCATAAAATTACCACTGTCTAAAGTGGGAATCTTGATTGTTACATTATCAAGATCTGGAAATCTTTAGTATTACACAGATAGTGGGTACTTTTTAAGTTCTTTATAATTAAATAATATAATACCTGGTAGTCAGAGTCTTATCCAAGTTTTTGTTCATCGGCTGAAAGTAAAAAAGATTCTGCTGTACTATAGTCATTTACTTATTACATATATGGCACTGAGTATACTTGAAATTTGATGTAGGCCTATTGCCACTGCTTGAGAAATTAAAGAAACTTTTATAGAAAAGTGCATTTTTTTAGATATATGTCCTCCACGGTAGTTATCTATTCTCCTGGCACATTTAATGACTCTTTCCTTTTACTTTTATACCAGATTTGTACAGCCGAACCTGCTTTTATGGCTTAGGCCGCCAACTGTCCATGACCATCACCTGTACAAACAACATCTTCCCACTTCCCCCCTTGCTTTTAAAAAGACATTATTATGACACTCTTCAACTTCAAGACGTCCAGCTAACCAAGACAATCATTTTTTGCCTTGACAATGATAAGATAGATCTTTATTGTCCAGATCCTGGTGTTTCGCCTCGTGCACACATGCACACACGCGCACACACACACACACACACATACATGCACACACACATACCCATGCACATGTGCACACCCATGAATACATGCTCTCTTCCCTCACACATCCTCTCTTCCACACACATCTGTGCACATAGTAATATAATAGTAAGCTTACACTCACAGACACATGAATAGTATAATAAATGAACAGTATTATAAACAATGAGTGGCTGTCTTGGACTATTTTGATGACTAATCCGGGGAGGATGGATAGCCTACTATGTTTTTTGTTTTCTTTGAGGGTTACTCTCAACCCGGTTTGTGAACCATATGATCAACGGCATGGATGTAATTGTTGTGTCTTTCCACAGGTTCATCACTCTTCCAGTAGGCACCATAATGACACAGTCTGTCATTGTTCAAGGTTAGTTTTGTGATTGCGAATGCTTTTAAAAGTCCTCATAAGCACAAGTTAGATCGTTTAGGTTGCGTGTTCCTGTGGCCCTGCATGGCAGGACCCGACCCAGGCCAAGTGGTAAATACATTATTTTTTCAACAGAAAGACCGAGATATGGGATGAAATTAACTCCCCCCACCTTTCCTCCAGCAATGAATAGTGTACACAGAGTATTAGACTAATATAAGTATTAGGAGTAGGGGCCTACCACATGGCAGCATAAAGTATAAAGCCATGGGCTTAGAAATAGAATGTGAAACATTGTTTTCTACAGTTTTGTAGTTAGGCAGTAGATGCAGTGGGTGAAATTAGTTTCAGACTCGCGTATTTGTAGACGTAAATATGTGTAATTTCCTGACTTTAAAGATCTATAAGACTTTACTGTTTTCTGTGTTCATCAACGATTCATCAAACTTTTAATAAATCCAAATGTATTCTTTATTTACGTACGTCGAAATATAATATTACTTAAATATAATTGCTTTCCTATCATGGCTGATGATTAGTAGGAATAAAATTTGTCTTCTGTTTTAGTAACTGATAAGTGTGAGGTTTTTTTCGGACAAAGCGGACTGAGGCCATGGTATTGGTTGGTCAGCCGGTCCTAAGAAGCTGGTCACTAATGTGTTGATGCAAGTGTGTAGGTTTTAAAATAATCAGTAGGAAGTCCTCTGCCCAGGCATTACAGTACCCACCTCTTCATTGCCCTTCTCAAGAGTGATCCAACTGCTACATAGGGTTGTTTGATATGCTTGACATTGAATAAAATTATCATTTTCTAATACATGTATGTATGTATAATTGATAGTTTTTCAGAGCGAAGGCAACAAGATAACAATTCTTAGTGTCAGAATTGATATAGACGGATATGAACCCACTGAAAATAGCCTTTTATAGTTTCATACAATCATGTGAACATGGAAAAGACCAGAACCTTGTGTTTAGAGGTTTTTGAGGGGGGGGGGGGGGTTGAGATATGAGAATTAAAAGAATCAAAATTGGATGTTTCTTTTTATATATTTTTTTCTCTCCTTATGTTCCTAATGTCCATAAACAACATTTTTGTTGTGTGATAGTATGGCATGTTGATTTTTTAAAAGTAATACAAGTCAATCTATTTATGTCACGATGCTGGGGAATCAGGCACTCGTCAATTTTTGGGCTAGTGGAGTTATTGGTATCATCTTGAAGCATGTTCATTTGTCTTGCTCTCGATGAAAAATTATCCATTCATCTCTGATACAAGTTGAGACATTAACATTTGAAGGAAGTGGGGGTCACCTGGTTTCAGAGGTAAATTAGCGAGAAAGTGGCCGGCAAAGTTTTGTTATTTCCTTAGCTTGAGAGCCGGTGGAGGCTGAAAGTTTACATTTTTTGTGCTTTTAATCAACGTTTTTTCAGGAAAATCCACCCAGAAATGTGTTTTTTAATGGACATGAAAGGTGTTGAGCCAAAAACAAAAATTCGGTTAAAAGTCCCAAACCTGCTGGAAAATACTAGTTTCTTCACTTCTATTATTTTGGCCAGGGCCTGATTTCACCACGCTGCCTCACATCTGACTTTTGTCCTTGTATTTCCAGTGGGACAATGTGGCAATCAGATCGGCTGCCGTTTCTGGGACCTTGCTCTACGAGAACATGCGAGTGTTAACAAAGTAAGTGAAAAGGCATTTCGTGTTAATTTTTAACACAAAGCGACTTTATTTGAATACTCATCTATCTTGAGTAGGTGTCGAGATATTTGTGATTGAAAGAGGTGGGGGTCTTCTGGTGTGAGAGGCAAAATTAACTAGAAAATGGCCACTATTTGCTCACTTCCAAAGCTTGAGTGTCTTTGAAAACTGCAGATTTACTTTTTTTTTTTGCATTTGATCAGTTTTTCTGAGAGAAATCTACCCATAAATGTGTTTTTCAAAGGACATTAGTTAATTACCCTTAGATCTAGCATGTATAGCGACAACAAAACGATTTTTGCAAGAATTTCGCAGAGTTTCGAACGATATTGGCGCTCAGAGATTGAGGTCAGGTTTGTTTACAAGCTCTACTTCCTTTCGACAACTTAAAAAGTAGGAACTATGTTAAAAAGTGCGCATTTGTTTCGGATTTCGTTGAGCCGCTCACAGCGGTCGAATGGAGGCAGCGGAAAAATTCAGAGCCGCTGTCAGCGGCCGAATGGACGGAATTAGTTAAAGATGTTGAGCCTAAATTTTTTTAAGTGATAAAAATTGCCAAACGGATGGAAAAATGTTGGTTTCTTCGTTTTCATTATTTTGCTGAGTGCCTGTTTTCATCCTGATGCCACACCTAATCTATATCCCTCATTAATAGTAAGAGGCTCTATTCTGTTTCATCCATTTTGACGGTTGGTATATCATGTACACTCTTTGTCATACCACAGAATGGCATTTACGATGAATCCATCGGCAGTTTCTTCAGAAATGTTGATGGTCGCCACGACGACCCAGCTGATATACCTGTTGGCACTGGAACAGGAAAGATCAAATCTTTAAAAGCTAGAGTAAGTAACATTAATTTTTGGAATACAGGCTGGGCTCTGATTAACTTAAGCCCTGTCGACAGTACCAGTGTGCTGGGACGTTTTATCCCTCTCAGTCTAGGCTGGCCCTGACAGACAAGGTTGAAACCTACCTACTAAATGATTTAAATTGTGTTGATGTGGGCGTAAAACTCCTGTATTAAAAAGAAAATGACTGACTTACTCAATCAACTTGACTCATAGGTAGTGACACCTCAGGTTATTCTGTACTCTTTAGCTTCAGCATATGATTTACTGTTCTCCAGGTTTCATCTTGGTATTTTTCTTTTTTATTTGCCATCCACAGTTCCCTTGAAGTTGAGGGAGATTTTTAGACATGCCTTTATAGATAGGCACAGGACAAACCTGGTCCACCCCATGTTATCAGTTGTAAACATTTGAACAAAAAACAAAAAAATAATCTTTTTGGTCTAGGAATTGTTCAATATTTAATCATTATGATAAATAATTTTTGTTCATCATGGTCATAGTCTTAAAATTTTCAGCTTTTAGGTGAAATCATTGAAGTGAATTTTTTTTTCCTATCTTGGTCATAGTTCATTGTAATTACATGAACAACTTGAATTTAATGATGTTTATTAAAGCAATTTTGAATATTCAATTTGTTCACAAGACATCAAATGGGATGTTTTTTCATTGGAACACATAACACTGGGCAACTCAGATTTTGAATTGACAACATTCGTGAAAAAACAAAATGGTTACAACAAGAATTTAAAAAATGGGGGGAAAAACAATCCCAGGTTACAATTGTATAATCTTTTTCCCTTGACACACACACAGGCTGTGCTTGTAGACATGGAGGAAGGCGTGGTCAGTGAGATGATGAAAGGTCCGCTTGGGGAAGTGTTTGACTGCAGGCAGCTCCTCACAGACGTCTCGGGCTCGGGAAACAACTGGTGGGTTCTGCAGCCTTGATGATGCTGCTTCTTTCTCTTCTGGTTCATCTTTCATGGACATCCCAGTTGCTTGTGTGAAAGCTGCAGTTCGCTGAAGGTTCACTCCAAGTTCCTTCAGACTTTTGGCTCTCCCTGCTTAGGGTTGGGCCAATATTTTCGTCTAAGTGCCTCATGCATTGGGCAAGTTAGTTTCCTGTTTAAGTGCCGGTTTCACCGTGATTCAGCTCTCAAGTTATTGATCCTTAATCTTATTCTTATGTAGGGATAGTGCAGTTATGGCCTGTTCTGATGTAGATCATAAATTTTATGTAGGAATAGTGTTTCAGGCGGTTATGCTGTTCTGTTTTGATGTAGATCCTAAATTTTTGTAGGGATGGTGTCTCAAGCAGTTGTTCCCTCTTCTGAATCTAAAAATAGAATAATCTGCTCTCGACAGGTAAGGAGGCAGCTGGGGTTAGCTTTGTTGTAGTTATAGTTGTAGAAGCCTTGATGATCATGATGCTATAGCCGGTTTTTTCTTAACATTCATCTGATCTAGTGCTGTTTTGTTTTTCTTGTAATCTCATTACGCACTCTTATTCGTACTCTTAACTCAAGTCAGCTGGAATGTTGGTACATTGTACTGTACAGAAGCAGAAATATGAAATGCTACGCTGCATCTTTTGGTTAGCTCATTGATGATGTGCATTGTGGTTATTTGACAACATTTGAAGATGCGCTAATTTTGGGCATATATTTATTATTGAAACGGATTTTTCCATGCTATAACATGCATACTGTGAAATTTGCTCATTTTTGTGTTTCTAATTTATGTATGATGTTTCAACATGTTTCGAAGCTTTGCTTTTGACTACTGCTGATCAGACCTTCTCTTCCTTGCTATTTTTCATGTATGTTACTTCCTAGTGACAACTAATCTTTGGTTCTTTAAAAAAATCCTTTATTTGTGCAAGTACCGAAACAGAATTCTTGCTAAAAACTAAATTGAACTCTGCAAGCTGGTCAAATGTCTTACTCTCATTTTTCCTTTTCCTCTTGTTCTTACCAACTGAGCTAATAAAAGGGTTCTACTTTCCATCACATGGTTCAGGGCCACGGGGCATCACTTGTACGGCACACAGTACAAGGAGCAGATCTCTGAAGTCGTCAGGCGGGCGGCCGAGTTCTGCGACTGCCTCCAGTGTTTCTTTGTGCTGCATTCAATGGGTGGAGGTAAGAATCACGTTCCATCACTTCAAAAAAAGAATCTTAAGAACTTTATATAAGGTTTTTTACACCCTATGAACACAATTTAGATCATTCAGGAGGCAGGTTTCAACCCTGCCTGTCAGGACCAACTTGGACTGAGAGGGATATAATGTCTCAGCAGAAAGACAGAGGTAATTACTTTTTCCCCAAACGGGAATCGAACTAGGTCTTCAGCATGCAATGGGTAAAGCGCCTAATTGCTACACAGCAGACACTGATTCCCATACTTCCTTACATTTAACTTTTCTCACATCTCATGTTCTGTATATATATATATATATATAATGTGAGGCATTGTGGTGAAATCAGGCACTTGTCAAAATAATGAAATAGAAGAAACAGGCATTTTTCCACCAGTTTGGCTAAATATCGAAATTTTGTTTTGGGCTCGACACATTTTATGTCCATACATACATAAAAACACACTGCCATGTGAATTTATACAGTAGTCTCCGCCTAAACGCACGGTACTCTGGAGGGCTCCTTAGCGTGTGTTTATACGGAGCGTGCGTTTACATGAACCTTCGCAAAGGGAGGAAGGGACGCAGTCATCTCATTGCCTTGATATTCTAGTGACCTCACTTTGGGGTGGGGCTCACTTTGGGCCGATAATGTGACGACACGTGACTGTTTTGTAAAAGATTCCCCGACTGCGGTTTAGACTTCAAAGGCGTTGAATGGGTGAGTGTGTGTGTGTGTTGGGGGGGGGGGGGGGGGGGCAGAAAGACAGACTCGATGTAATGAATGCACCATAAAATGTCGGGAACCAATAGCCTAACAAGAATTTGTTGGTGATAGTCATAGAGACGACGGCCCAGCCACGTGGCTTTACAAGCGACCACCCCCGACAGTAAATTCATGAACGAGCATTCATGAGTGTTGCGCATCATAGGCTTAGGTCTAACTCTAACTAAACATTAAAACATTAGCCTACACGCAGTCACCCAAACACCAGTCAGAAACCTCCTCTCAAAGAGATGCATTTCCAGTGACCAATCAAATAACGTTTCAGTCCCCCAACCCCCCAACATATCATCAACCAGTCCTAGACCTATGTGTCAGGAAAGTTGTGTGTGAAAATGCTGTCCATCACTCTCTTTGTTCGGCGTAAGGGGCAGTCTCGCAATAAATATCTGGTTTTCTAGGCTTGTCTTAAGCAAGCTGTGCGGATCGTACAGTAGTCGTAGTGAAATTTCCCTTAGTCAAGCTTTACCTGTCAGCGTGTTTCGCAGATTGGAGCGTGCGTTTAGGGGGAGTGACCGTGCGTTTGTACGTCTAAATTATATAGTAAAAAAAACCGTCAGAGGACGAAAGCGTGCGTATGAGCGGAGCGTGCTTTTGAATAGCGTGCGTTTAGGCGGAGACTACTGTAACTCCATGTGCCCAAATTTTGATGAGCGCCTGATTCCACCACATCATGGCACATATTTTTCAGATTGCCATCTTTTTTGTTTACCTGTTCACATAATGTCTTGAGTCTAGTGTGTTCGGGGGTTCCAGCTTCATGCCCGACGTTGTGTCTTTTGGAAAGGCACTAACAAAATTTTCCTCAAGTGTGAATGGGTTCCAGGCCATGAACAGTGAAAGATCTTGTTTTAGTGCCTGTAAAATGGCAGCTTGCAGTGTATGTCTCCCAGGAAGTTGAGATTGTTTCTGAATGCTATCAGGTCTGCTGGGGTAATAATATTATTTATAGATTATAAATTTAGCGCTGACTGAAACCAAACGAGAAGCCTGCCAGCTGCACACATCCATATAAGTTTAAGTAGAGCTTTTCATTTCAAAATGTGGCAAACTTTTCCCTGTTAGAACTGGTCTCATCGGCCACAACAGAAGCCTCAAACCATCTTCTTCTTCTTCTTTGCATTCCCCTGCTAAATCGCAGGGATAGTTGACTGCTGTCCTCTCTGATAGTGCATCAGTCTTACTTATCCAGTTACCATCAGTGCTTGCGTTTCATTGGACCACTGTTTGACCTATTAAAAACAGAAATGTTTGAGCATCTCCTTTGCTTCCACTCTTAGCCACACCCATCGGTGTAGCAAACGCAGTCAACCAATGCCATGTAACAATGATTATAGGAACTCTTTTCTCGGCTGGCCGTACGATCAGGACCGCAGGCATTGGTCAAACTAATTTCACACCTCTGGCCTCTGTTTACCAATGAAAGGTTCCATGTTAGAGGGCCACTCGAGCACTTTCACTGGCACTCGTGAGACTTCACACCAACACCACCCTGACCATCTGCATCGATAGATGGGGTAACATCACTATCCTCAAATTGCGCTGCACCCCTACTCCCCTTCCTCTCCTGACTGCGTGGCGTTAAGTTTAGAGCTGGTGGAACCAAACTTGCGATTTTGTTTCAAATCAGGGCTGAACAGGCGAAGCATTTCCCGTCTTAGACAGGTAAAACTCTCGGTAGGGAGTGGATTTTGCTATCCGTTTCTGCGTTGGACAGGTTTCCGTTTTATACGGGTAATTAAAGGGGAATTTATCAAGGGGGAGTGGGAAGATTCCGTTAAGACAAGTTCGACTGTATCTCAAAACTTGACTCTTTTCCTGTGGAATCTTAGCCTGCAGAGAAAATAATTTAAAACCTCAAACCTTTTCTGATTTTTAAAAGATGGCATATATATATTACTGCCTCAACTCAAAGGCAAGGAACAGCCTAGTGCTTCGATTGAAAAGCAGGCAAATATTGGCTGATACATATATAACAATGGAGTCAGCTTAAACTGAAATCTGCGGAACTGCTGGATTTTCTTTGATTTAGCTCTATGTTTTCAAAGAGAGGGGTAGCGTCGATAGCCTAGTGGTTAGGCTACCGGACTTGTAATCATGAGATTGCGGGTTCCGGGGTTCGAGCCTCTGCTTGGTCCGATGTTGTGCACTTGGAAAAGGCACAGTACATGAATTTCCCACTTGGCCTCAGTCCTCTCGGAGATGGACGTTAAACTCTGAGGTCCCGCCTCTTAAATGACCAAACAGTGTTGATAGGGGTGTTAAACCTATTGTATTACCATATTAGAGGGGTTGCTGAAAATAAAAAATTAAAAAATCAGGGAATTTTATTTTTTGTCAGGTTACTGGTGTTTTGGAAATGGTGTTCGGTTTAACTTTTAAGCAGACCCACTGTATACATGTAAACATCAGTAAACTTGCACTGTGGACTAGAAAAATTGCAAGTCATCAACTACCCCACTGACAGAGAATAAGATTTAGCAAGGAAATGCCGAAGAAATAAAAAAAAAAAAAGACAATTTGAGTTTCAAAAATCATCTTCAGAAGCAGAACTTTATTATATATGTACTATCACGCTCAGTCAGCAAATAACATATCTCTCAAACATACATTTTATGAAAGTATCAGCCAAAGCAAGGAATAACAAAAGAAAAGTACAACAATTATGTACAAATCCGTTTCTTTTTCCAAAAAAACTAATGAATGTACATACTGGCATCATCATTTTTTTGCCTGTTGGCACAGGAAATAGATTCCTGATAAGATAATTAAATTAAACAAATAAGTATAAATAGACCCGTGTGCACATTGGATAATGTTGTAATTACCACAGTGGGTTCAGACCTTTTTAGGGTACATGATGTGAATCATTCACAGCATGGGTTCACAAAAATCGATCAATCAAACTGAACACTTATGTCACTCTGACAATGCAAAGTATCGATTCATGGAGACAAAACAAAGACTAATGACAACCGTAGCCTGTATTAATTAGAAACTGAAAAAAAAAAAAATGGCAGCAACTATTTTCTCTGCTTTAGCTGCACCTAAAAGTATAAATATATGACATCATATTACACAAAGCAGCATGCACATAATGGGGAGATTTTCAGGTCCTGATTTTTTTTTTGTATACCCAGTAGGCACTTATATTCTTTGTAAAGTATAACAACGCGGATAGCTCAAATTTGTTGGGACTGGCCTCGGCTGTTCGGGGGATCCGTAGTTCGAGCGATATATCTTCAAAGATAAAGAAGAAGAAACAAAAAACGGGACCGCAGGCACAGCCGAGTCTTCTGTGTTGGACCTATTTATCCATGTTATACTTATACTGTATATTTATAATACACCTGCATTACATTACTAACTAAATTCATCCAAACAAAAAAATATCCGTTTCTGGCCGATTTCGGTGTGTGTGTGTGCTAAACTATTTAAAAAATGCTTGGAACATGATTGCAGTTGTTTTATATAAAAATAACGTCTGATGTTTGCAATTATCAAATGCTGGGAAAAGTCAACTTCTTTCTCATTATAGACCAAGCAATTTGTGGTTCTGTCAACCAGTGGTCAATGAATATTTTTAAGAGTAGACATCGGCACATGTATGATCTAATTGTGTTGCATGTGTTGTACAACTTAAACACAGCTGCACTGACAGTAGACTGAGATAGACTTCCCTTAAATAAAGGATAAAGTGCACAAGGGCAAAGACAACATCATCAGTTTGAATACTTCCATAACAATGCTAATACTGAAATCAGAAAGCCTTGTCTCACCCATCATTAAATTGAAATTATTGCTCATTTTCCGCAAATCGAAGGCTGGGTTCATGATGTCAGTCGGGAAAAATATCCTCAAAATGCAACACATTATAGTGTAGTAATACATAAAGAAAAAATGTCCATGAAGATACCTTTCACTGCAAAAAAGAATTCAAAGTACATTTGTAGTATAAGTAAACATCAACTTGTGGAAAGACAAAGTAGTCTATAAACTGCCAGACCAGGCCAGAAAGGCCCATGTCATTTCACAATGCTCACAGTGATCCCCATAATCACCCTTCACACTTTATGTTACATTGTACAAGTATTATCCGCAGCCAATTTATGAGCACAATAAATTGTGTCACAATGCAGTGGAATCAGGTGCTCGTCAATTGTGGGACATACGGAGTTATTGATACTAATGATACATACATGTATTCATCTTAAAGCTTCTTCATTTGTCTTACTTTTGATTTTAAAAATACCCATCTTTCTTGAATAGAAGTCGAAGTATTTGCCTTCAAAGGAGGTCCCGGGTAGCAGAAGTAAAATTACAGAGAGAAAGGCCGCAAAAGTTTAGTGACTTCCAAGGCTTTAAAGAGTCCTCAGAAACTGCAGATTTACATATAATTTATGTCTATGATAAACGTTTTTCAGTAAAATCCTCACAGAAATGCGTTTTAAAGTGGACACAAAAAAGGGTTGAAACCAAAAAAGAAAAATGCATAAAAATTGCCCAACAGGCAGAAAAATGCTGATTTGTTAGATTTCATTATTTTGACGAGTGCCTGATTTCACGACGACGCCTCCCAATTATTGTCAGTATACATGACACAGCCAAGTCTAAAGAAAAACAATATACACATGTCCAATTTTGCAGAAAATTGGTACGATGGCGGCAGCCATACATACTGAACAAGCATTTTTCATTTGAAAAAAAAAATCACCCACAAAAATCAGTTTCTTCATTAGTTTCGGGTTTGTAGAGAGAGCACATAGCTAGTTTTCTGGACGGTCAAGACATGACCTGTTTGGAAAACATACAGTGAGTTCGGAGTGAGCCAGTCTCTCGAGCTTACCGTTGTACTGCAAGGTGTACAATGTATCCATTATGAAAGATGAAGAAACGTATCGGACATCGGGGAACCGCCCCAAGCTTTGACTCCAGCTCCATGGTCAGCATCTGACTTACAGTTACAGTGACAGCTGATAGTGTTACCTTGATGAAATTTTAACAGACATTTTTTTAAAGGTCTAATTAATGTAATGAATGAATATAATGTGATAGTAGACAACAGGATACCAGCTTGTTGAAAAAGGACCCCCTGATTCTGAACATCACAGACTACACTATGAGAACAACAAATTGTAGGTGTTAAATATTCCACCCAGACCTACAGGATGTGTACTACTATTATATAATATGATTAAGCTTATGTGAGAGTGCAGATTCGTATTTTATCAAAAAGCTCTACTTGCGTTCTCCTACTAGTATGGATGCAACTGATCGCGATCAAATTCATTGTCAATAAAGCAAAATGGTTTCATCGTTTAATCAACAACAAAAAATTTTATCGAGCAATACATCAATCAAAGTCAAACACTAAAACTAATGATCGTCTTCAAACAAACGCAAAACTCGTTTATTTTGCTTCATTTGGAAAGACAAAAGACTTTCTGAGAGAATAAAAGTTAAAATATTATCCTCAACTTCTTACGGTCAAGCTTTTTCAATCATTATTTTGGCTTTCAGAAGACATAGATAAAACTCACACCAGCAATGGTGAAACTTGTTCGAACAACAGCAAACCCAAAAATTTGTTGACAAACGCCAAAATTGCTTATGTTTATGACAATAGTCAAAACAAATTCTTTAAAGCATGAATTATATTATATTGTAGAAGTCCAAGAATATTTAATACCACAGTCCATAATATAGACAAATATGAGAATCTTGTTAAGTGAAAAACTAAATGTATATTATATACAGTGGTAGCCGCCCTCAATTTCTATATTGTCAGTGCTTTAACTATACTAGCTCAAGTAGCAATGATTTAAATCCTGGAAAACCAACAAACTGAATATTATATTGTCTTGTGCCTTTGATCAACAAAGATTTTACTCCAACAAGGTTTTGCTCTTACTCGCACACTGTACCCCTATCTACTGGTTCGTCTGATGTCAAAACTCATACAATAATGTAGAGTTGTCGGCAAATTTTTGGGTCACTATTTTACCAAACCTTGCCATGTACCCAAAGCTCTCGGAAAAAACCCATAAAGTATTAAGTCATTTTGTAATATGACAATTTAATATCACGCATTAAACATATTTACCGTATCAAAAATCGCTTACGGTGGGGGAATATTATAACATGATGAAAATTTCAGCACTGCACTCAGAGATCATGATCAGATGGGGATGGTCGGTGCGGGAAGAATCAGGAATGGTGATGAGTATGATTAACAATGAAGAACTCGATACCCATGCAGGGATGTTGCATTCAGCGACAGGATCTTCTTATCTTCAGGCAAGGAGACTGAAAGAATGAATATATGTGAAAGGTCAGAGATTACTAACATAGAAGATAAACTTTTGGCTTGCAAAGCAAAACAAAAACAAACAAAAAAGGATGAGAGATAATTTCAAAAGCACTTGATATAAATAGACATCTATGAATCCCAACAATAATATCAGTATTATCAGTAGAGGGTGTATTGCAGTACGATGTAGGCATTGTTCCTTGACATAGTGGGGTTTAGACCCAATGAGTAGCATCAATGTTACAGTGACTTTTAGAATCATGCAAGAAGAGAAAAAAACATGATATGTAACAGGAAATGCATCGCAGCATCACATCTCTCGGTAAAATCATATAGTGCCATGAAAGGAACATTAACTTTTGAAATCTGAAAACTGTAACTAATCTTTTTGCATCCCATTTCAGAAAAAGGTGCCTTTTAAAAAAACAACCCAAAAAACGTGTAAATTCAGCAAGAACCTAAGCTGCCATTATTATTCCAAATTTAAGCAGTGAAGTCTTGCGAGACTGACAAACTTTCTGTGGTTTAGTCAGGTTTTTGGTTTAGTTCGTTTGCAAACAGAAATCTAATACCAAAAAAAATCTCAGGGATTTCCTTTTCAATCAGTTCACTGCTGTTTTTGCATTAAACCTTGTTCAGCTTAATATTAGTGGACTCCACACTTTGGCATCGGTGGCCGAGTGGTTAGGCTACCGGACTCTATAAATCCTGAGGTTGCGGGTTCGGGGGTTCAAGCCACGGGCCCGACGTTGCGTCCTTGGGAAAGGCACTTTACACGAATGTTCCTCACTTCACCCAGGAGGGAATGGGTACCCGGCCATAGACAGCGAAAGATCTTGTCAGTATGTTAGTGTTTTAGCCCATAAACGGCCGTTTGCATTGTATGCTTCCCAGGAAATTGAGGTTGTTTCAGAATGCTCTCGGGTCCGCTAGGGTAATTACAAAATGTAGTACATTGTATAGATTGGGAAAGGCGTAGAACTTGATGTTGAGCGGGGATTTTCGCTATAATAATAAAAATGCTGTCTCTATTATTATTATTACATGCATTAGAGTACATTATTATCTGAAAATTGCTCCACCATAGTAGTAACAGATTTTATAAGGGGTGCGAGTCCACTTAATGCCTTAACAGTCTACCATGATAATGCTTTCTACCATAATCCGGCCAGATTGATTCAATAGTCAACTACGATAACACATTCTACGGTAGTAATGGCCAACGACAGTCCCAAGCCTGTATAAACACAGTGGGAAACGGTTAATAAAGGATCATTACATTGCAAATTGTCAAGTGGAACAGTAGTCAGCAAAGAGGTGGGCTGGAAGAACGTCCGTCAAAAGCTGACTGAAGTAAAAAACAGTAAAGATCACAGTAGACCATCAAGTACTGACTGAAACAAGACATCCGTCAAAAGCTGACTGAAGTAAAAAAAACAGTAAAGATCACAGTAGACCATCAAGTACTGACTGAAACAAGACAGTCTTAAACATCATGGTAGCCTGTCAAGTAGACTGGCACTGAATGAAGTAAAAACCTACACCGGAATAATTAAATCTTGTCAAATTATAAAAAATGTTGCCGAATATTAAAGCCTTTTGTGCACAACTATACACACATTAATATTGCACTGATGACAAAATGCCAATCCAGTCTATACATTATATAATTTTATGTAATATTTAAGCAATCATGAACTATTCCTCTGACTAAACATGTGTACCACGAGTAAGAACTCTACACACTGATGCAGGGCAGGGACAAATTGGAAAGAAAAAGTTTTCTATTCTCACTTTTGGTTCAATAAAAGCAAGCTCAAAAAGTCTTTGAACATTTTAATAGAAGTGTCTTTGAACCATTCTGTGAATGAGTCAGTATGCACACACACAACACTTAGGTACAGTGTTATGTAGTGAAGTAATAAAGAACTACCTGTTAATTATAGATTAGTGAAAAAGCTCTGCTGACTTTTCTATAGAGTAGTCAGAACTTAAAACATCAAGAGACATTGTTTGGTCACCATGTCATCAAGTACTCATTAAATTACATATATATGTAGTAGTAGTAGTATTATCAATGAAAATAATTTTTCATAAAATGAAATCACTATGTTTGAAGCATTAAATTGAATAGTCACGAGGTGCGATAGAAGATATTATAATTATATATATATATATATATATATCTATATATATATATATCTATATATATATATATATCTATATATATATATATCTATATATATATATATATCTATATATATATATATATATCTATATATATATATATATATCTATATATATATATATATATCTATATATATATATATATATACAGTCGAACCTGCCTTAATGGAAACCTGTGTAAAACGGAAACCTGTCTTTACGGAATCTCCCCGCTCCCCCCTTGATACATTCCTCTTTAATTACCTGTATAAAACGGAAACCTGTCCAACGCGGAAACGGAAAGAAAAATCCGCTCCCCTCTGAGGGTTTCACCTGTCTAAGACGGAAAATGCTTTGCCCACTCAGCCCTGATTTGAAGCAGAGGAGATGTTCAAACGTTTCTGTTTTTGATAGGTCAAACAGTGGTCCAATGAAAGGCACTGGTGGTAATTGGATAAGTAAGACTGACGCATGTCACTATCAGACAGGATAGCAGCTGAGAGGTGTGAAGTTTTGACCACTGCTTGCGGATCGGACAAGCGATCCTTGATCCCACCGGCTGGGCCTTTGAACCCCCCACCCCCACCCCCCTAAATTCCCCTGTCTAAGACGGAATTTTTGTCCCGCTCCCTTGCGATTCCGTCTTACACAGGTTCAACTGTATATATATATTATATATATATATCAAGCAAGCTTAAAAGAAGCAGTTCTGAGAGTTACTTTTAACACAATTCATGCAAACTTAGACTTACACTGTTGTTGTTGTCGGGCAAGACGCTGTAGACTAGTAAATTAAAGTTTATAAATCAACCCCCAAAGCGTAAACTTAAAACATATTTTGTTTTGATAATGTTTAAAAATATTAGCGATAGATCGATTACACACAAAAACATAAATGATAAGCATAAAAAGTCCTATCCTGAAGGGTTTCTTCCTTCAAACTTTCATAAATATGATTTTAAAAATCAACTGGGGCTCTCTCCCAACTCAATTCTCAGCAGCCCAGGTGTTTGGGAAATTCGAACTGTGGTTTTTCTTTGATGATTAAAAATTCAGCAGCAAAATGTGATTTAAAATGGAGCACAGAGAAAAAACAGTAGCTTCCGCTCTGCTGTATTTTCTTTTTTTTTTTTAAAAAAAAAAAACCCCTTTGGGCCCCCCCCCCCCCCCCCCCCCCCCCCCCCGTTGTACCGCCAACTTTGCTTACTGCCAGGTTTTGCCAATGTACGAAAAGAAAAGAATCAAGACTACGATTTATTCCAGATGTTAGACATAGTGTTCCTTGTGAATTGTGAAGGCACTCTGTGATTCCAGCAGCAATCTCTGATGTCTAAAAAATCTGTGTGTCATTATAACACTAAGAACTTTTGGCAGTCCTAGTTAAAAAGACACTGTGGATTAAAAATTGGCATTATGAACCTGTGAAAATCTATAGGGTAACAACAAAATTATAATATTGAACTCAATGTTTCATATAGGGCCTATATATATAATAGCAATCACAGCAATAATAGTGATACTCTAGAGGCACACCAAACAAAACATCTAGACTAGAGCAATCACTTTGAGTACCAGACAGCAGAGTAGCTTACAGGGCCTTCCTCCTGGGAGATTTGTTGATGATGGGATGTGTACACCCGCACCTCTGCAAAATATGGCCCTCTCAGCAACACAGCCACTTTTCCTGTTGGGGTCACGGCCACGTTCACTGGTTTCACTTTTTCGCCAAGTTCATGGGTGTTCCTCACCACAGTGCTCAGCCAGCGACCATGCGAAGAAAACGCTTCCACTTTCCCGTTTCCACTATCGGCTACAATGATATTGTCTTTGTTATCCGTACATACGCCGAGTGGTGCTTGAAGCTGACCACTTCTTGTCGCGTTGAACCGCAGTTTAAATTTTCCCTCCGCGTTAAACACCTGCACCGAATTGTTCTGTTTATCCGTGACGATGATGTGATTTTTAGAATCCACCGCTACGTGAGCAGGTGACAAAAAATATCCGTCTCCATTTCCCTTACGTCCAAATTTCGTGGCCAGTTTCATTTGATCGGTCAAAACATAAACAGAGTGATTCTGAGTCCCTGTCACCACGGCTCCGCCTGAACTCAACACAGCAATTCCACACGGTGCTTCGTATGTAAAGAACTTCCCATACTCCCCCTTCAGCTGGCCTCCCAGCGTGAAGTGACGGAAAGCTGCTGTGTTGCTCTGAACAGCAGCAAATATTTCATTTTTCTTCGTCATAGTAACATCTTTGACACGGTAGCCAGTTTTGAAAGCAGCAGTCAGTTCCCCACCACTGTTATAGATAAAAATTCTACTCTGCTCTCCCCCGTTGTCAGAAATAATGTAACATCCTTCCTTGCTCACTGTCAGACCCACAGGCTTGAAGAAGTCCCGCACGCTGGATCCTTGTTTACCAAATCGAAGCATGAGGTTCTCTGTGCAAGCCGTAGATGAAAACTCTGACCCTTGCGGTACTGTAGGATACAGAGGCGGCGCTGACTGGGCCGGTACGGGAGGGTTAGGTCTGCTGGGCCAGCTCTGTGGATTCACAGCCATGGCAGGGTCATGAGTGTTGACTGTTCTAGCAGTGTTGAACTCGGGTCCTCTTTGAGTCGGCGTTGGCACCCCTGAGTTCATGGGAACTTGGTCTAGAGCACCTAAATTCCACCCAAACCCCGGTGGCTGTGGTGCAAAAGACGCACTTCCACCGCCTCCACCTGTAGACATGTTACTGGGCTGAGTGACCGACACAACGCAGAAGTCTCCGGGAGAAACTGGATCCACAACTGTGGCAGGTTGTTCTCGAGGCACCACCATCCAGCTCGGGTCATTATCATTTGAACAAACCTTAGACTTCTGTGGGGCATCCCAGGATGAAGTATCCACCACATTTACAGAATCAGCTGCAGGGTTTGTGTCCGCCACACTGGAGTACGGTGGTGGTAGTGACATGTTGTCTTCAGGTCTGTAGTTCATGGCAGGAGCATCTACGTTAATGTTTGTATTGGTATTGTGCCTTATTTCCTGATTCATCGTCGTGGACTGTGGGGGAGGGTTCTGGCCGAGAGACCGGCGTGGTTTAGGCACAGGTCGCCCGTTTGCACTGTCCATTGTATGGGAAAGCGAGGACATAAGGTGGTTATTTGGAAAGCCATCCACCCCTGTAGCAGGCAGTTGTGTATTCGCTCGACAGACTGGGCAGGGAAAGCTACCCACAGATTCATAACCTCTTCCCACCACGTAGTCTCTCAAACAATTTGCGCAGAAAGTGTGTAAACACGGAAGAGCCTTCGGGTTTTTGAATTCCTCGCAACATATGGAGCACGTAAGATGATCCTCCCGAATCTGAGTCCTCAAGCTTACAACAGACATTCTTGCTGTGTCGTATCGAGTTCCAGCTTGTTGGATTGCCCCTCGGAAACTAAAACACACGAAACAGTTACACACACAACAGTGATACAGCAGTCAGCAGTGTTGTGTTTTGGGATTTCCCTTTCGCTATTCGCTACTTCCGTAAACTTCCGTTTTCAAATTTCATGTGACGTTGCGAAGAGGCGCGATCGAAGCTGTTCCGCCAATCGCGGACTATGGTACGGCGGGCCGAAAATGTTTCAAATGTTTCATTTGAAATCGACTTTTTGGTAGCATTTCAACAGCAGAATTTGTCACATTCCTTTGCAAACAATGCATTCGTGCGATATAGTAGTTAAGTAGCCTGAAACTAAGACAGTTTTCGTCTGCTTCCCCTGTCGTATGTATAGTCAAATCAACAGCGTAAAAGTCTATTAATAGCGTCTTATCGATTGATGACTCAACGCGGGGGCGGCGCCTCGTCACCCGCTCGCGCGCTCTTGAGACAATTAAAGTTAAACTACATATTATGTACATCATCCTAGCCTCTAGGCCTAACATTTATTTTTGTTATTACGCATAAATCTATTATTACGTTGCGTAATATGGATGAGTATATTGTAAAAAAAATTTGTTTCATTATTTTTACAGTGTGATATGTACGTGTAGTCTACATTTTTAAAAAATGAATTATAAACTACCACCCCACCCTAAGGAGCCTTAATTTAATCTCCTTGCCCACCCCCAATTTCCCCATTTTCCTCGACTGCTGGAACTTGACATAACGCGCGAATGATCTTAGTTTTTAATTTGAGTAAGTTTTACGGCACTTGCAACACAATAAGGTCATATAAGTGCCGAAGATATGTGTTACAAGAGAGTAACATACACAAAAAAGAAGGCGGAGAGGTAAGGACGATAGATGTTTGATAGGAAAGAAAGAGCAAACCACACCAGAGCACCCGCTAATCTACCTCCCACTCTTGCGTGTGTGTGTGTGTGTGTGTGTGTGTGTGTGTGTGTGTGTGCGTTAGTGCGTGCGTGCGTGTATGTGTGTGTGTGCGTGCGCGTGAGCCGCATGTGTATGCGTTATAGAAAAAGGGATAAAGGGATAGCGATGTATGGTTAAGTCTCCCGGGGTGCTGCTCTGTCGAAGCCAAAGTTCGATTCATATTTTGTTTGTTGTTCGGGGTTGGTTGTTTTTTTTT
>NW_004797631.1:338421-353615 GCF_000002075.1 Aplysia californica | reverse complement strand
TGTGTGGGTGGGTGGGTGTGGGTGTGTGTGTGGGTGCTTGGGTGGGTGCAGGGTAGGTGGGTGGGTGCAGGGTAGGTGTGTGTGTGTGTGTGTGTTATTCCAGTTCTCTCCTGCCATGCACATGCTCACTCGCCAAGTGAAGTGCCGCCCATAAACGCTGTAAAAATTCATCTCTTTGTCAATAAATATTGTTGGAGTTTTGAGTAAAATGCATGTGTACTTTTCCCCCCCTGCTCTAGGCACTGGTTCTGGCGTTGGCACGAGTATCCTGGGCTTACTGGAAGATGAGTACCCGGATGTGTACAGGTGAAAAAGTATTATATCATGTCTCAAATGTCTGTTTGTGGGGGATGGGTGAGGGGTTTTCATTTGGGGGGGATATTTCTGTGAGTTGCTGGGTGTATTTCAACACAGTGTGGGAAGAAAACTTTGAAATTGTTATTGTAGGGTGCGAAGGATTTGGTTGCCATAATAATTTACCATTATAATTTAATTTTCATTGTACTCTACAGTGGAAAAAAAAATACACTTGAGACTCTCTTTTATAGACTTCATAACTTTAAGATGTATCTCACTCATTTTAAGCTTTGATAATTAACAATGATGATAAAAATGCAGGTAATTTCTGTAGTGCCCACTCTCGTATAATACATTTGTTACAAGTTGCTTTACAATACCGTCAAAGTAACACAAAATATTTATGTAGGAAGGTGCATAGAATATACTCTATAGATTAATGCTTACACGTAAGCAGACATTTTTTAAATGGGACAAATCTTTCAGTCTACACTTCAGTGTATTGTGTTGAACAAAACAGTTATTTGGCCCGTGCTTAACATTCTCCTAGTTGTCCAGCCCACTTGGAAGAAAGTTTACCCCCTGGGGCAGTGCCACTGACTGAAGTGTCTTTAGGCCATTCCCAAAGGGGGGGACATATCAGTGGCGGTGGGTAGTGAAGGGCTTACGGGCTTGAGCCCCCCAACCCCCACCCCCTTCCCACCCCAACTCTATCCCTTAGTTAATTAAAGTTTCTTAAATAACGAAATAAGCAGTTGAAACCGTTATGATCGCACGCAATGAACACACCGTGATCAGCTTGGCGGCTAGCCCGTTTATCCAATCATTGTTGTCACCGCTTACAACTATAATAACCTAACAGCCAATCAAATGTCGTTAGGGCTCAGAAAGAATAAGCCGGTTCCCACGCCCGTTTTCAATTAAACTCTTCTTGTAAAAAGGTAGAAGACTTGAAAAAAAATAACACTGCACTGAGGGCTCACGCAGTCCCAGCCCTGACAATGGGGTGAAAGTTTACGACGCACTTTCCCCCAGTGACACAGTTACCTCTATGCTCCCATTGGGCCTTTGTTAGGTGCGTTCTATTTTCCGCAACAACACGACCCAATCCACCTCATACACGGTGTGTGTTTGGAGTGCTGTGTGTTTGTGCCGCTGAGATTTAACAGTTATTAATTACATCAAACCACTTTTGAGGCAACTTTTTCATCAGATAAAAACTAATTAGAGACATTTGGAGGTGAAACGGCTTCGTCCCCACTATCCAGAAGAATTTAACGTAGAACAAAGAGATGGAAGACAAAGGTGATTCTTCTCGTTTGAATGATTCTCAAAATGCCGTGGCTCGCCGTGAGTATAGAAAAATCATCACTGTTTTGTTCTTATAGCTTACTTTTTTGTGGTAAAGAAGTGGAAGAACCCTAAGCCCCACCCAAATCTTGGTCCACCCACCGCCACTGGGACATATCTCGTTCAAGCATAGTAGAATTGTAAATGGGCTGATTCATGTTACGCTCATAACTGTGCCTGATCTACAACAGGGAACTTCTGTTTTTTCTTTCCTGATCCTTAATTACTATTGTCATTTTCCTCTACTTCTTTTGTATGTTTGTCACTCCCTTGTGACCTGCTATTTTGGGGTGCCTTGATAGTCGAAGCAGACCTTGTGCTGTTGAAACTAGAGAGGTGAGCAGTCTTAGTCTGATTCCCTGTAAAAACTTCTCTGTTGACACCCACCCCTTGGCGCTCATATGACCTTATGCAGTTGCGAGCGCCGTAAAACCCTCTCCTATAAAAAAGATATTGGAAGAAAGTTTGATGTCGTCTTATCAATACCATTTCAATTGATAGTCGCAAGCTGCCACTGATAGTTCCTACTTTTTTTTCTCTATTCCACTGCCGTTTTGTGTCTGTCTTGTTTGCTTTTTTCCCAGCCCTAACTGACTGTTAATATGTCAGTGTGATTCTCTTTTCTGATACCTAATTCCTACACCCGATCTTGTATGGCCCTGGCCAGGTTTGTGACTGCTGTGTACCCGTCATCGGAAGATGATGTGATTACCTCCCCCTACAACGCGGTGCTCGCCATGAGAGAGCTCACGGAGCACGCAGACTGTGTACTTCCCATCGAGAACCAGGTGAAGAAGACAGAATTTATTTTAAACAGTATAACACGGAGAGCTCGAATTCGTCAGGTCTGGCCTCAGTAGTTGTAGTTGGAGGGATTCGTGGTACGAGGGATATCTAACAAAGATAAAGAAGGGGGGGGGGGGAACAAGACCGCAGGCACAGTTCGACGTATGTCTGATTTTGAGTCTTCTGTGTTCGACCTATCCGTGTTATACCTGTCCTCTTTACTTTATATTGTATTTCTCCTTGCTTTTTGTTTTTGCAGCTGAACAGCGAAAAAGGATGAGTGCTTTAAAAGTGTTTTATGGTAGAATGTATAGTATCCAAAAGTTGGAAAAAGTAGAAGACTACCTCATTCATTATCTGTTACATATATGTATAAGATTGAGTCAAAACAGTGTGGAATAAATGTTTTACAGCATGTTTTGTGACCAAGCATTGTAAAGCTAAGATTAAAGATCCGCACCTTGTCGAGGAGAAAATACAATAATGATAATAATTTTTAATACGTAAGGGTAGAAATGGGCTGCGGTTGTTTGTACAGATGATTGTCTTGGACAGGTAGCTGTTAGAGCAGGTTGGACTGTTTTCCTTAGTTTGGTCTTTCTTAGAAAGCATAGTTACCAGCCATGGTCCTGACCACAAGGTGACTGATCACTAATGCATTAACCCTTTGAGTCCCAACCCCATTTGATTCTCTTTTACCCTTAAGTCCCGAGCCTGTTATGAAAGAAAAAGTGATGATTCTTCTTCTACCCTTTTTTTTTTTTTGTTGGTTGTCAAAACAGACCTTTTTCTTTGAAAAAAAACACTAAAACAAAAAAACTGCTTGTGAAAAAAGTACGGAAACTCATTGATTGTACATGATATAAAAACTTTGAGCATTGTGAACAAAACACACTTGAGTGCTGCAGGTTGTGATGATATGTTTCTGGAAGACTGTGATGATGAATGAACCAGTGAATTATTGTGACAGCATATATAGGCTAAATATGCTGTTCTTCTGTAACTTTGTTTCAATATTCCTCACCCTCAGAGAGTCATTATTACCCTTATAAGTTTCTTTTTAACACAAAAAGTAACAAATCTTTCTACTTTTTCCCTCCCTCCCTCTCTCTCTCCCTCCATCACTCACTCTCTCTCTCTCTTTCTCTTTCTCTCTCTCTCTCTCTCTCTCTCTCTCTCTCTCTCTCTCTCTCTCTCTCTTTCTCTCTCTCTCTCTCTCTCTCTCTCTCTCACTTTCGCTCTGTCTCTCCCACTCCCTCCCGTTCTCTCTCCTTCCTTTTCTCTCTCTTCTTCTCCCTCTCCCTTCTTCTCCCCGCTTTCTATCTCTACTTGTGCCTCTCTCTACCTCCTTCCCCGCTCTCTATCTCTCCTCCTCCCTCTCTTTATCCCTTTCTCCACCGCCCTCTATCTCTCCTCCTCCCTCTCTCCCTCCTCCCCCCCCCTCTCCTTCTCCTCCCTCCCTCCTTTCCTCTCAGGCCTTGGTGGACATAGTGAACAAGATCAGCCAGGCCGCCCCGCCCACCCGCCCGGGCAAGCGAGTGTTCTCAGAGCATGCGGTCAAGCCGGACAGTGCCCTCAGCACAGGGGCAGGCGGGGTTGTGAAAGACGAGAAGCCTTTTGACCAGATGAACAACCTGGTCGCCAATCTGCTGCTCAATCTCACCAGGTTAGTTGTTTGTTTGTTTTGTTTGTTTCTTTGGCAATATGTGAGGCGTCGTGGTGAAATCAGGCGCTAGTCAAAATAATGAAATGGAAGATATCGGCATTTTTCCTCCAGTTTGACAATTATTATAGAGTTTTCGTTTTTTGGCTCCACACCTTTTATGTGTACCTGTTTAAAAAGATATTTTTGTGAGGATTTTACTGAAAAATGTTGATTAAATTCTCAACAAATGTTAATTTCCAGTTTTCAAGGACTCTCAAGCTTTGGAAATCAACAAACTTTGGCAACCATTTTCTTGCTAATTTTATCTTGACGACCTTGACATCTGTCTATAGCAAACATTTCGAGTTCTAATCAAACTAGATAGATAAAAAAATTTTAATGATTAAAAGTACAAAGTTTGTTTCATTGGACGAGAGGTCCTTCTAGAATAATTATCACAGTATTTTTCATCATTGACAACACGTATACTAAATCTCTTCTTTTTTTATCCCCTTGTTTTTTTCACAGTTCTGCAAGATTTGAGGGATCTTTGAACGTGGACTTGAACGAGATCACTATGAACTTGGTTCCTTTCCCTCGCATGCACTACTTGATCGCCAGCCAGACGCCTCTGTTCTGTTCCGCTGACGTCAAAATGCCTCCTCGCAGGTAATGTGGACAGCAACGCAGACTTAGTAAGAATTTTGCGACGCTCATATGAGCACATGAAACACAAGTTGGGTTGCATTCACAACAGCTCACAGCACGGCTTGGTTTTGTTCAGTGGTCAGGTTAAAGGATTAAGAAAAAGTTTACGGTAAAAATTTCAGTCTTTAAAAAAAAAACAATTTACATTTCATTAAAATACCAGTACTTACACCTTTTTGACTACATCATTCATTGAAAACTTGACTGGCTGGCCTTCACAAAAACATTTGGATTTATTTTGATTTTATGACAAATGTCTTTATATATATTTAAAGCAGACATGGGCACGCATGTCCAAATTGTTTGCCGAATTTAGCGATTCTGAATATCTTGCAGGCCAGAGCAGGAGAAAGTTAGTTGAAATTCCCAAGCTCTCAAAAGGGAGATCAAAACTGACACTTACACAGATATGTTAATCAAGGGCATTTCAGCTGGGAAAGAAACTACTGATTTTTATTTTCGAGACAAACAGTTTGGGTGTTATTGACCTTCGACACACTGCAGATCACATTCATTATTAATTACTGGGTAAACCCGTGGGCTGAACTGAAATTTCTCTCAGGCTGGATCTGGCCTGTAGACTGTAGTTTGCTCATGCCTGATTCAAAGACATATGGGGAATTTTAGAGAGGATCATTTGAAATTTATTTGATAAAACAAGAAATTTGATAAATATTTTATCTGAGGTAATACATAAGGAGCCCATGGGAAAAACGGGAATAGTCACAAACTGAAAATCATGACGGTATCACTTTTGAACGCTTGTTGACTCATAATTGTATTTCTGTTCAACTGTTGGTTGATTTCTGTTGTTAGTGGGTGGTTAGTGGGTGCTCTGGTGTGGTTTACTTCTTCTTTCTTATCAAACATCTATCGTCTTTATCTCCCCTCCTTCTTTTTTTTTGTTTTTTACTCTCTTGTAACACCTCTAACCTTCGGCACTCATATGACCTTATTGTGTCCGTAAAACTCTTACTAAAACTAAACTGTTGTTAGATTTCCCATTCAACAAACACAACAATAAACCAGCAGTCAAACAAATATGAAGTTATAATGAGTCCACAAGCTTTTTAAATTGACACCCTCACAATTTCCAGTTTATGACTATGCCCTTTTTTCTCATGCACTTCTCACACGAAAATTTGTCTGTTCGGGCATCTAATTTACTCAAACAACGACATTTGTCAGATAAATTTTAAAAAGAAAGAATGAGGATAGAAATTCTAAAGATCAGTGGCCTAGTGGATAGGTTCTCAGACTCGCAACCATAAAGTTGTGGGTTTGAATCCAGTCTGGGGTCCAACATTGTGTCCTTGGGAAAGGCACTTTGCACAAATTTTCCTCATTTCACCCAGGTGGAAATGGGTATCTGGCTATAGACAGTGAATTATCTTGTCAGTTTGATAGTGTTTGAGTGCGTAAAAATCCACAGCTTGCACTGTATGCTTCCCGGGAAACCGAAAATGTTTCTAAGTGTTCTAGGGTCTGCAAGGGTAATAATAGTTGTAAAGCGCATAGAGCATGCTGGAGAGTATGGGTATATATGCGCTATACAAAGGCAATTATTATTATATTACAATTATTTTAAAGAAGTTTGTCTGTCACAAATTATTTTTGCCATAATCTCTGGTAAGAATGTCTTTCTGTAAATTTCTAACCGGTAACTTTGTCTTCCAGACTGGACCAGATGTTCACGGATGCATTCGCCAGAGATCACCAAATGGTGCGAGCCGATCCGCGCCACAGCGTGTACCAAGCATGTGCTCTGATGGTGCGAGGAGATGTGCAGCTGTCTGATATTCGCAGAAACATTGACAGGTTCGAATTTTGTTCCATTTACTCCCACTACATAACTCCTGTGGAAAGTATGACTGGTAGTATAATGCTGACAATGTTACAAATGTTAAGCTAGATACAGACTCAGTATTCTGATTATAACTCTTCTCATTTCCTCAGACTGAAACTCAACGCTACTAAAACTAGCTCATCTCTTTTCCTCAGACTGAAGCCCAACCTTCACTTCGTTCCGTGGAACCAGGAGGGTTGGAAGACGGGCCTGTGCTCCGTGCCACCCGTGGGGCAGCCACGCTGTCTCCTGTCCCTGGCCAACAACTCATGCATACACCAGACTTTCTCCGAGATACGCGACCGCTTCAGCAAGCTGTACAAGCGCAAGGTGAGGGGGGTGTCTCTTCCCTGGGAGAGATATAATAGGTATTTGTGTCACGACGCCCTGGAGTATCAGGCGCTCATCAATTTTTGGGCTAACGGAGTTAATGGTATCATCGTGAAGCTTGTTCATTTATCTGTCCCCATGGTTTTGTGCACCCAGCCTAGTTTAGCAAAATTTGATCATTTTTTGCATAATTTCTGATTATTTTCCTTTATCATTCTTTGTTAAAGTTAACAGAATCGCATAATTTCACATTTTTGGGCTCAGTTTGCATAATTTCAGAATTTTTCTTGCATAAAACGACAGGAACAGATTTATTGTCTTGCATACACTGAAAAAACTATCCATCTATCTTGAATAGAAGTCGAGATACAGTGTAATCCACTTAAATCGGCATGCCTTGGGAAGTGGATTTGATGTCGATATATATATTATAAAAATAGATATTGATAAATGCAAATATAAAGCCAAAGAGGAATAAACAAGGGGAGGTCAGCGATAAAAAGACAACACTACTTTTTAAGCTGGTTGTTTCCCTTGGTTCTTACACAACTACACAGTGAAACTAACAAGAGGCAGAGGGGGAGTTGGAGTTACGGTACCAAAGAGCGAGCGGCACGAGGCACAAGCTTTGTTGTACAATCCTTGTAAGGCCTGTTTATGGCCGCTTACTGGGGAAAATGGAAAGGCAAGGCACTGACTCACTGACCGTGGCACTTGCCAGCGACAGACTAAGAATGGGATGGGGAAGGAGAGTGCAATCGGGAGTGGGGTTAGGGAGGTGATGCCCAGCGCACGAGATGTTCTCGTCTGTGAGGCACTGTACTGTGCTGGAGGCTACACTGTGTAGGCCCTACATGACCTACTAAAGCCTGGTGTGTCAAATAGGCTACTTGGCAGGTAAGCTGACTTAATGACCGTTAGCATGGCTTTTTCCTCATTTATGGTCGTGGGCTTTGCCAGGTACCAAGGAAGCATGTCGATAAAGCTGAGGGGGGCTGAAAAAAAAGTTGATATAAGAGAAATTGTTTAGTGAAGATATTGAAGGAAAAGTTTCGTAATTGGAAAATACGTCGTTATGTCAAAATGTCGATACATCATCGGCTGTCGAAAAAGTGGATTATACTGCATTTCCAGTGAAGAATGTGGGGGTCACTTGGTTTCAGAGGTGAAATTATCGAGAAAATGGCCTCCTATGTTTGGTAACTTTTATAGCTTGCTAGCCTTTGGAAATGAAAATTTACATTTTGTGCGCCTTTAATTAAAATTTCCAGTAATATCCATTCAGAAATGTGTTTTTAAATAGACATAATAGGTGTTGAGCCAAAAAACAAATCATTTTTTAAATTGAAAAAAAAAAAGGGGGGGGGGGGGAAATGACGTTTTCTTCTATTTCATTATTTTGACGGGCACCTGATTTCATCTTGATGCTACACATTTATGGTTGTGAGGAATAGATAATCTTTCTTTTGACCTCCAAGGGCGGGGGTTGGGAGTCACACGAAAGGCTTGAGACATATTGCCATTGCTCTTGACACTGGCTTTCATGCTGTTGTGAAATTGGCAGACTATAGTAATGAACTTGGGCAGGCAACTGTACTTTACCATGATTTTCCTCAAGCCTTCTCCGCTAACTGTATCAAAGGCCTTTGTTAGATCATATAAGGTTTTATTCGGCTCTACACACTTTTCCTGGATGGTCCTGGCCACAAAGATCGTGTCTGCCATGTCGCTTTTGGTGCAGAAGCCACTCTGACTTTCAGGCACGGCGGCATTTGAAGAGAGTTGCTTCAACAGGCGATTGAGAAGAATTCAGGCCAGGCACCTACTGGCAATAGGCAAGAAGGATATTCCTCTGTGATTGTCTCAAGATTGCCGGCTCACTTTTAGAGTTTTGTGCAGGTGAATGGAGCCAAAGTCATTCACTTGTATTATTCCTAAGGCCATGTTATCATCATTGCTTTTTTCACCCTGGATCAGGATATAGGCCACGAACAAACACTTTCCACCTTTCCCTATCCTGGGCGAGTTGCTTGATGTCACTCCACGTCTTCCCACTTTTCTGTGCATCCATTTCAGTGACTCTTCTCCAGGTTCCACGTGGTCTTCCCTTTGATGTTTTACCCTGTGGGTTTTAATCTAACACTTTCCTTGTTATGCAGCTGCTTGCCTTCCTGAAAGCGTGTCCAATCCATCGCCAGCACCTTCTTCCCACCTCGTCTCTGACTGGGCTCTGTCTCGTTCTTCTTAACACTTCCTCGTTAGTGATCCTGTCTGTCCATCTGATCCTCAGTAGCTTCCTCAGAAAGCCAAAGTCATTGACTTGTATTATACCTAAGGCCATGTTATAGGCGAATAGAAACTGTATCTTAGGGACGTATCTTGCATGCAAACTTTGACTGAATTAATTTCATCCATCTGCTGCAAGGTCAATTTCAAAAGTGAATTTGTATGAAAATTTGACTTTCTGAACTCCTGTTCAGTCGCTATTTCTTGTATTCTCCCCAGGCTCATTTGCATCACTACAACCAGGTGGAGGGAATGGACAGTGGTCAGTTTGCCGACAGTCTGGAGTCTCTGACATCAGTCATAGAACAGTACCGGGATCTGGAGACAGCTATGAACCAGCCCGTAGTAGCTGAACCCAGGCTCAAAGTGTTTTCTTGATATATGCTTTGTGAGTGTGTGTGTGTGTGTGTGTGCGAGGGTGTGTGTGTGTGTGTATGTGCAGGCTTTGCCCACCATACGTGTGTGTGTGTGCATGTTTGCGCCTGTGTGTGAGTATTTTTGTATGTGTGTGTTTCTCTTTGTTCATTAAAGCGTTGGTGCTGCTGTCATTGTCGTTGACCTTGTTGTTGTCTCGGTTGTTTTCTTTGTTGTTGTTGCAGCTGTTGTTGTTCACCATGCTGTAGAGATCTTGTCTTTCTGTCCACTGGATAAGATGTGTCTCCTCATTGTGTGTTTTGTGTGAGTTAAGAAAAGCCTGTGGGTTGTTGGCGGGTGCTTTGGTGTGGTTTGCTCCATCTTTCCTATCAAACATCTTTGGTCCTGATCTTTCCGTCCATTTTATGTATGTTACTCTCTTGTAACACCTCTAATCTTCTGCATTTATATGACCTTATTGTGTTGCAAGTGCCGTAAAACTCTTACTAAAATAAAAAAGAAAAGCCTGCCCACCCCCCACCTCCAACCACTGGGTTGACAGCATCCAGCGTCTTGTTTTAACATACATGTGTGTGCGTGCTTGGGGAAAGGTCCCAGTTGTTGGAAATTTTGGATACTGAAATAAGGGCTTTTTCTTGTTGCAAATTCAATGCTGAACACATTGATTTTTTAATTTTTAAAATATCTTGGGTAGTTCTAAAGATAAGCCACAATTTGTAACACTGGGTGTAAAAACACATTTTGGAGAAAAACCCAATTTCTAGCGCATTTTTAACCCTTGGTGGAGTACAACATGTTGCACAAATAATTACCAAAAATAATTAGACTTAAAATATTATAAAAACCCTTTCAATATATTATATGTTAAATGTGTGTTTTCTGGTGGAACTAGATTTTTTACCAGATATGACTTTTTGGGCCTTTTCACCCCGTTGATCAAAAATAGCTTTGCCGACATCTGGGACCTTTGCAGATACAGTCAGGCACAGAGAGCACAAACACAGAAAACTCAATTTCACAGATACAGCTTTCAATTTGCCATTCCCCTACTAAAGACATCTCCTTAGTTTTTTGTTATGGGTTTACGAAAACTATGTATGTGTGGTAGACATTAAATTCACTAATAATAATAATAAATAGCATTTATACTGCGCATTTCCATTTCCTAAAAGATGCTCAATGCGCATTACAATGAAAAAGATATCACATCTTAAAAATTAATCGACACAAATGTGTACGTAAAACAAAGTATTATACATATAATATAGATGCATATGTGTAAAATTTTATACCAGAAAAACAGTCTCGCAGTGAGGTTGAAAATGTGTTCACTAAAAATATACAATGCAATAAAAATTCACGAACAGTCAAAATAAAGTTGAAACGTGAGTAACTAGAAACATTCATTAAAACATTAATTCTATACAGATAGAAAAACATTTCCGTTCTCTCTCTCTCTCTCACTCTCTCTCTCTCTCTCTCTCTCTCTCTCTCTCTCTCTGTCTCTCTCTCTGTCTCTGTCTCTGTCTCTCTCTCTCTCTCTCTCTCCCTCTCTCTCTCTCTCCCTCTCCCTCTATCTCTCTCTCTCTTTCTCTCTCCCTCTCTCGCTATCTCTCTCTCTTTTCTCTCTCTATCTCTCTCTTTTTCTCTCTCTCATTCTCACTCGCTATTTCTTCAGTCTCACAGTCTGGCATACACATGCATATATATCACAGTACATCATTATGACAGGTATGCTTTTGTGAATAAAAAATGCTTCAGCTGATTTTTGAAAATGGAAATTGTTGGGGCAGATCTTATTTTATATGGGAGTTCGGTCCATACCTGGGGACCAAAGAACAAAAAGGAACGCTCGCCGTATGTTTTGTAATTTTGTTTTGGAGTTTTAAGAATTAGATTGTCAGAGGCTGATCTAAGGGCTCTAGGTGGATTATATAATTCCAGGAATGTTTTAAGATAAAAAGGTCCACTATCATTTATACATTTAAAACAGAGAACGGCAGTTTTGTATTTAATCCTTTCTTTTATTGGCAGCCAGTGTAGTTCTTTCAGAATTGGTGTTACGTGGGCTGATTTCTTTTGTTTCATTATCAATTTTGCTGTTTGATTTTGGAGTACTTGTAACTTTGATAGTTTTTCGGATGTCAAACCGGACAAAATAACATTACAGTAATCTAACTTTGATAAAATGAGTGTTGTTACAAGTGTCTTGGCAGCTGCTTTAGTTAAATAATTTCTTACACTGCCAATTTTCTTAAGCTGAAAGTAAATACTTTTGCTGAGCTGGCTTATTTGGGAGGACATAGACATATCATAATCCAACTGAACCCCTAGATTTTTAAGACTTCTTTTTGAACGAATGGTATGGTTATTAATATCAATTTGTAGCTCTGGGAGATTTTTAATGGCTTTTGTATTTCCACTCAACATTATTTCCATCTTGTCATCATTTAGTTTCAATTTATTGCTGGTCATCCATATTTTTAAATCTCTAGTACCTTACTAAGACAATCCCATCCCTACCATAGACAGTAGGCCAACCTTGTACTGCAGCAAAGAACAAGATATATAGTCAAAGACCTCCACCTTTTTTTTAACATAGCACAAATGCAAAGGCTGCTGGGTTAACAACAACAACAGCAACAACAACAGCAGCAGCAACAGCAAGAACAACAACAGTAATGCTCTTTAGTTGTTCTGTACTGTGTAGCGTTTTCAATGTGTCTCAAGCGAGACAAAATACAGTATTTGGATTCACTTCTGTACATAACAAAATAGAAAAAGAAAGAAAAGACTAGAGTTATGGTTCACTTGAGTTGACTTCTTTAGATAATAAAGGAGAAAAGGAAAGAAAATAGGATTGGGTTCACTTCTTTAGATAACAATCAAAGGAGAAAAGGAAAGGAAATATGTTTCTACTTGTTTGATATTGTAAAGCACTCCATTTACAGTATAACACAGATAGATCTAGATCGAATTCTTTGGGACCGACCTCGGTAGTGCGAGGGATGTCTAACAAAGATAAAGACAGAGAAAAAAAAACGGACCACAGGCACAGTTCAAGGGATGCGTGATTTCGAGTCTTCTGTGTTCAACCTTTCTGTATTGTATTTGGTGTGGACTGCAGATAGGTGTTATGTTTTCATCCCTGGACAGCTTTCCCTCAATGTCATTTGTTATGACCTGGGTTGCATCAGTCCCTGAAACCTGCTCAAAAGTGAAGTGTTCCAGTATTGAGCATTATTCGCATTTGAAAAATGAATAGGGATTTGGTACTTGTACTGCTTCAACCTTCAACGCATAGCAATTTTTTTTTTTTTTAATGGGACTGGTTGCACATGCACAAATTTCTACCTTTGCCAGTTTGACAGTTATTGTGAAGGTGTGTATCTTTCAGGCGCACGAGATGTACATCTCTACTGGGAAAACCAATGTGGTTGTGTAAAGCTTTATTTGTGCGAGTGTGTTAGAAGTGTTCATTCATCTTTGTAGCTTTTACATGTAAGAAATTCGCGGGCAGTATTGCGTACAGATGTGAGTCATTTTTGGCTGCCTTTGAGGTACGTCTGTAAGCAGTTCTGCTCGCTTGGTCATTTTTGTAAATGCCTTTTTAAATATCTTGGTTAGTTGTGAGAATGTGTAAATTTGTGAATGTTGGAAATGTTTTTCTTTGTCAAGACATGTACTGAAGTAAATATGTAGAAGTTTCTGTCCACAGGTCACTACCTCAGAGGTACAAAGTTCTATTTGCTCAGAACCTAGTTTTGAGAAACTTGACATCAAACATTTCGAGTTTCACAATATGTCAAGCTTTTTCTAATGCAATTCCTTGAATATCTTGATAACGACTCCGAATAATATTACAGATAATTCATTTGGTTTCTGACCTCATGGTCTTAGTAACTCAAAACAGCCAAAATGAGATAGCGAGGCGTTAGAAAGAGATCATACAAGACTTGGTTTTTCCTTTACGTCAGAGAGTGAAAAGTGTGTCTAAACAGGTGGCTCAAATTCATCATCACATTATTCACAGGGATTTCACCCCACTGATAGACGTTGACTTTTTAATCACAATTCACTTGATTAATTAAAAGTGTCTTGTATACATTGACTAGATCTTTGCCGTACCTCTGTTAATTAAGTGTTGTTATCGTCGTGCCAAAACATGTCTGCTGAGACATTTCAGCGATCCACGATCAGCACTATTCTAGAACCCCTGAGCGATTATGGAGTTCCAGCATGCTGTCAGCATCGCTGACCACTTATGACGCCACAGTGCCAGAAGGGAGAGAGAGAGAGAGAGAGAGAGAGAGAGAGAGAGAGAGAGAGAGAGAGAGAGAGGGGGGGGGGGGGGGGGGGGGGGGGGGGGGGGGGGGGGGGGGGGGGGGGGGGGGGGGGGGGGGGGGGGGGGGGGGGGGGGGGAGTGTTGTTTTCCTGAGAGTGGCAGTAATCTGTTCCTGATGGAAGATTCTCATTGAATGTTTTAAGTACCCTTCAGCCGCAGGAAATGTCGTAAGACTGTGCAGATTACTTTGGTTCGAGTCCCATATATGAGATGTTCTTGAACTTTGCTGTGTAGGGAGTGTTCAAAAATCATTACCCCTTTGCTCAGTCCTGGCTGAGGTAGATGCTGTTTACAATGGCTCCACCTCATGAGTATTAATTATCTTATTTGTAATCTCATAAATAAACTGAGGTGAAAAGATCAAGACAAGTTCAACTGTTTAAGCATCTAGGATACACAATTACTGTGCACCCGATGCCAAATGTTCCTCTGAAAGAAAACAAAGAATTGCCAAATTGCAAAAAATAGTTTCGATAAGATTAACCCAGTCCTGAAGAAAAGAAATGTCTTAATGGCTACCAAAATGGAAGTTCTGAAGGGCTAGGGGTGGTCAACCCTTCTATACCGTTTACGGCTGTGAATACTGGCCAGTCACTAAAGACAGTGAAAATAAAATACAAGCAACAGAAATGTGGTTTCTTAGGAGACTGCTGAGAATTTCATGGAGGGAAAAGAAATCGAATGAGGTAGTACATGTAGATGGAGAAGTAATTGTCGGCTGCGTGGTGAAAAAGACCTGGAAAAGACAAAATAAATGCAGTTTCTGGGACACTTGAATGGACCTGAAGGGCCTTGAACACCTAATTGCTCTCAATGACAAAATTGAAGGCAAACGAGGCAGGGTAGACCCAGAGCAACCTATTTGAAGTCGCTAAACAGACTGGTGGTAGAGAAAGATCGGGGTAATGTAGCATTTTTTTTGTGTATTCGAGCAAAGGAATAACGGAGAACCATGATCGCTGATGTCTGCAGAAGATCTAGAATTTGACGATGAGGAACTTATACTGTCAAAATACATGTATTATGTTTGCTGGTGCATGTAAGTTCTGTAAGCCATCCGCGCTTAATACTAACAACAGGAATCGTTTTTGTTTCTTTTATTCTTAGATTCTGGGGATACAAGGGTGTCGCTTAGAATGAGCCCAGCTTATGCATTATCAGCATGTCTGTGGAACTTGTGAAGGGCTGTTGGTAGTGCCTGAGAGTGTGAGTGTGTGTGTGGGGGG
>NW_004797631.1:336928-338321 GCF_000002075.1 Aplysia californica | reverse complement strand
GGCGGCGTGAAAGAGTTATGGCACCAACCATTGATCGGTCCTCGCATAGCTTGTAGCTTCAGCTGGAATAAAACCACGAACACTAGTGCGTTCCGGCACAGATCCGGGTAAACTACTTTGAGATGAACTGCGATATTCATGGGAAACTGTGAGTACATCAATCTCTCTTTGTTCCTGATTGTGCATTCGCCCCAACCACTGCTGTAGGCGGTGAATTATTTATTAACAACGCAGGATTGTATTGTGGCAATAAAGCTTCATATGTTTCCCACCTTCAAAACAAGATGGATTGTGTTCTCACATCTTTTTTATGCAGTTGTTTTACGCCCCCATCGACATGATTTATACCATTTAGGAGGCGGGCTTTGACCCTGTTTGTCAGAGCCAACCGAGCAACGAAAGAGTGATAAGAAAAACACACTAAAAAACAGCAAAATTGTAATATAAGAGAGACTAAGAGATTATGAAAAAAAAGGATAAAAACAGTAGAATGGGGATACAAAAAAGACAGAAACATCAGAAGGATACGTTAAACAAAAAAAGAAAGAAAAAACAACAACATAGAAATATCACAAAAGGGTGATACGGAAAACATCGTAGACATAATTTTTAAAAAAGACAGAAACATTCGAATGATGCTATAAAGAAGACAAAAGAAACAAAAATGATAACGTAAAAAGACTGAAATAACTGAAGGTACCACAAAAAAAGAGATAGGTTACTATTCAGTTCATTTTATTTAACAGAACAAATGTTTTTAATCCGTGTCATCAGGCGAGGTGTTATCACACTTTGAAGAGAAACTATTGTTGTACACTTGAGAGTAAGAGTGGTGAGTGGTGCCCCTCCACTTAACCGTCGTCTGTGGTGTAGCAATTAGGTGCTTCACCCTCACATGCAGGAGATCCGAGTTCGATTTCCGGTTAGGGAGGATTTTTATCAGGTATGTGGGGTTTTTTTTTGGGGGGGGGGTATTATTTAATTTAATTTAATTTTTTTTGCTGGGTCGCTGTATCCTATGCTGGTCCGGCCAGGAATGGTCAAAATCAGCCTCCTAAATAATCTTAATTGTGTCGATGGGAGTATAATATACATAATATCATATGTGTGAAACATTTGAGTGTGTGTGTGTGCGTGCACGCACGTGCATACACAATGACACGTGTGTCCGGCGCCCTCACATCTGTTCTTCCTGCTCAAAGTTATTCTGCCTGTGATAATAACAAGGGGCACAATTAATTAAAGAAGTGGTCACTGGGAAACTGAGACACTTCTTCATCATGGACGAGTCTGTGTTGGGGGGCACCTGTGGTATGTCGGTCATGGCACTTGGTTTGTGTGTTCTCTCTCTCTCTCTCTCTCTCTCTCTCTCTCTCTCTCTCTCTCTCTCTCT
>NW_004797631.1:331379-332787 GCF_000002075.1 Aplysia californica | reverse complement strand
ATGATGATAAAAATAATAATAATAATAACAACAACAACAACAACAACAACAACAACAACAACAACAACAACAACAACAACAACAACAACAACAACATTAACAACAACAACAACAACGACGACGACAACAACAACGAGGATAACAATAATAATAATGTTGATAATAATAATCATCATCGTCATCTTAACAACAATAACAATAACAATAACATCAACAACCCTAATTATTATTTGTATTATTATCAATATAATAATAACACGGTCTCGGAGTAATAAGTACAACCTTGCAGCACCGCGCACTGGTGTGGGGAAAACGATAAAACAGAATAATTTGCTCCCTGACACAAGTTTTGTCTCGAGATCTATGCGTTCTTATACCGAGCGTCTAGCTCGAGATTTAATCAGTCGTGTTGATTTTAGGGCTGGGAAATGAGTCGCTTTAGCAAAATCCGGATACTATGTAAAGTATGTTAGTGCACCTTTGCGGGCAAATAATATTTAAATGATGTTATGAACCGCTCCGGCAAATGGGTTAGAACCACTTCGACAAACGGGCCAGGAAAGAGAGTTAAGAGTCTGAATTCGGATAATGTTTCATGGAGAATTATCCGGTTATCCTTGTAGATAATCCGGATTTTACCCACCTCTAGTTGGTTTGCTGCCTACACTGCATACAATCACCTTTGCATGTAGCAAAAAATACTGTTTTGTTTTGCTTACATACTTCTCTGCAAAGTCATTAATGACACAGCGCTCTCAGGCTTTTTTTGCCGGTAACTGAGAATGCGTGTGTGTCGAAGGGGGTGGGGTTAGAATAGATCGTTTATATGGACGTGGGTGCATTTATTATTCGTGTGAATATCTGTGTGAGAAGTCTTTGAGGAATAATCTTATTCACTGCTGAATTGCTTTGTTGCTAGTTCGACTGGTTGCGCAATTGTTTGATCGTTTCAATGATTGGTTGATTTTCTGTCGATTGATTTGTTTGTTATTTGAAAGATCGATCGATTGATTGTCTATTTAGTTAGTTGATTGGTTGGTTGGTTGATTTGTTGGTTGGTTGGTTGGTTGGTTGGTTAGTTGACTGGTTGGTTGGTTAGTCGGTCAGTTGGTTTGCTGATTGGTTGATTGATTGGCTGGTTAGTTTATTGGTTGATTGGTGTTGGTTGCTACATAGTTGATTGGTTGCTTGATTATGATTTGCTCACAGTACTGTCAACTTGGTTGGGGTACTTTTCCAGTGTTGTTAAATGTGCGAAAAATAAACATCCATATCCTGACCTGATAGTTGCTTTGGACACTCAACTGAGAAAATGCTCAAAAGGATTTATCAGGCATTTTTGTGTTTTTTTTAAGTTTGGGGCGGTTTATTTTTTCACCTTAATAATGATAAAGTATGTATGTATTAT
>NW_004797631.1:325607-328160 GCF_000002075.1 Aplysia californica | reverse complement strand
GGGGAAAAGGATGGAGGGAGGGAGAACAGGGGAGAGGGGGGGGGGTTGGGGGAAGAAGGTGATGGATGAACAGGGATGTAGAAGGATGGAAGGAGAACGAGGGGAGGGATAGTAGAGAAGGGTAAACAGATACCAGAAAGGGTGGAGAAGGATGGAGGGTGAACACTAGGGGGGGGTGAAGAAGGATGGATAGAGAAGAAGGGAAGGGGGACAGCGCGGTTTAAATAAGTATGCAGTCACGATACTGTCAAGGGCCTGATATCGATCTGCGTTTTATAGATTATTTGTGTTTTGTTTTTGGAGGGGTTTTTTTGCGTTTAGTGAGAACAGTATAATATGTACAAAAATCCATATTTGGCTCACGACGAAGGACAGGTGGGTACATTGTCATTGTATTAGGCTTGATTAGGGTTTTATGTCCAAGATCTGTGTGCGTGTTTGTGTGAGTGTGTGTGTATGTGCGTGTGTGTGTGTATGTGCGTGTGTGTGTGTGTGTATGTGTGTGTGTGTGTGTGTGTGTATGTGTGTGTGTGCGTGTGTGTGTGTAAGAGAGAGAGGTAGATAGATGGGAGAAAGAAAGAGGGAAAGAGAGAGAAAAAGAGAGGGACAAAGAGACAAGGGGAGGTAATTTACAGGTGTGTTTGTGAGAGTGTGTGTGTGTGTGTGTGTGTGTGTGTGTGTGTGTGTGTGTGTGTGTGTGCGCGCGTGCGCGCGTGTGTGCGTGTGTGCGTGTGTGCGCACACGGACGCACAAAGGTCTCTTTGATAATAAGAAAAATTCGGGGGAGGAGAAGGATTATATTACAGTATCGTAATCTGCTGACGTCACTGGCGAAACAAAGAAAGAGCTCAGCTGATCCCATCGTTGTGTTGGCAATGTGGAATAAGTTGGTGACGTTTCGCTATCTCATAATTATAACATTCTATCTGCGCAGAGCTTAGTTTTTAAGAAAAGCAACGTCAAACATTCTAGTTTCACAACATGTCAAGTTTTTTTCGAATGCAATTCTTTCATGATCTTGCTAACGACTCCGAACAAAATTACGATTTTAAATAGAGCAAATAGAACATTTGGTCTCTGACCCCATGGTTTTAATAACTCAAAACAGCTATAAATGTCAGATAGAACTTTGTAATTCTGAGGTAGCTGTTGGGTATCACTTCTTCTTCTTTATTGCATCCATAAACCTGTCCTATTTATATCACAAGTCAAGTCCAACAAAGATTCTCTACTACCGTATAGGCCTACACGGTCTTTGGTTCAGGGTTGTAGCCTACGCAAAGTACGTCGTTCACACAGAATTCTAATTCTGTGGTTGTTCAGTAAGTCTTCTTGAATGAAGTTAACAAAAGTATGATTATGTATCGAGGCAGACACGCTGTAGGCTAGGCCTATGGTGAATCTCATTTAGTAAGTCTTCTTGAATGCAGTTTACAAAATGATTGCACAACGAAGATGGATTGGAAACGTTCATGAATAGGCCAGGAATGTGTGGGCAGTAGTTGTTCGAGTGTGTTAAGTTTATAGCGCGAAAGATAACGGAATCATTCTCTTTGGCATGTGTGTGTCCGATCTACTGTAAAATATTTGTGTCATCTCGGTGGCATTTGTGTGTAGGTCTACTGTAAACATATTTATTTATTTGTGCATCTGTTGTGTCATAGTGCCACATTGTTCAAAAAGGAAAACTTCATATATATAGCAATGTAAGTAGGTATTTTGAATTTCTGTTACCACCATGGTAGTTACAATCTTATTTTGTTGAGATTGTGTTTATTTTTGTTTGTTTGTTTGTTTGTTTTAGGTTGCTGTTATTTTTGTTTTGTTTTTTATGTTGGAGTTGTTCTGGTTTTGGTTTTTTAAAGTTTTTTTATATATCTATTTCTTTTTAACATATTTGAATGACAAAGTTGTCTGCTTTTGCTTTACCAAGTTCGACCATTTAAGTTTCATAATACGATTCATAGATAATATTAGGTATTCAATATGGAATTTTCTTTAACTCCCCCTATCAAGACCAAATAGATCATTAAGGACACGGGCTTCTTCGACCTAGTCACACAAGGCCAACTAGGGTTGGGGGAAATACGGCACCCAAACAGGCAGGCCAACATGCTCGATAAAATTATTTTTTTAAAAGTCTTATCCCCTTAGGTATCGAACACACGTCCTCTGCATACAACGGCGCACAGCCTAGCTGTTAATTCAAAGACGCTCGTGACGTTGGAGGCCTGGTGGTTAGGCTACAGGGCTCGTAATAGTGGGGTTGTGGGTTCGGGGGTTCGAGCCTCAGCTCGCTCCGACGTTGTGTCCTTGAGAAAGGCACTTTACCACGCGAATTTCCCACTTGGCCCCGTCCTTTCAGAAAAGGGCGTTAAACTCTGAGGTCCCACCTCTTATATAACCCAATAGTATTGATAGAGGCGTTAAACCCTTGCTATTTCACTTCTTTTTTTTACCACAGACGCTGGTCTATATAACGTGTGTGCAACCAAGGCTGAAAGTATTGAAGTGTTGCTACTACTTAATCATACCGAATTTGAGGTGGGGGGG
>NW_004797631.1:320337-322529 GCF_000002075.1 Aplysia californica | reverse complement strand
TGTGTGTGTGTGTGTGTGTGTGTGTGTGTGTGTGATGACACGGTGAAATCAGGCGCTCATCAATTTAATGGGTGTTTGGAATTATTTGTATCTCCTTAAAGCTTGTTCGCCATTTGGTTTATAACATACAGAATAACTCTCTTGAACAGAAGTTGAGATGTTTGCCATTGTCTGCCGTGGATCGCCTGAAGTCAACGGGTACAATTAGCGAGAAAGTGGCCGCCTAATTTTGGTGATTTTCGAAGCTTTGGTGTTTCTGAAAACTGCAGATTTACTCTTTGTATGCCTTTCAGAAACGTTTTTCGGTGAGATGTAAATAAAGGGTGTAAATAAAAGGTGTAGATCTAAGGGGGGGGGGGGTCGATAAAAAGTGCCCAGTAGGGGGAGAAATTGTCGGTTTCTTTGATTTCAATATTTTGACGAGGGCCTGATTTCACAACGATGACTCATATATTTGCATTAATTAATACAGCAGGGATAGTCGCAGCAAGCTTTACTCAAGGGGTAGGGGGGAGGGGGGAGGTGATAATATCCTGTAAACGTGCAATATCTAGTTTTAGTTGTTCCAAAAATTACGAAAATCCTGTTGGGCTTGCTTCATAGACACCCTAGACAAGCCAAAGTGTTTTCGATGATCATATTGTAATGTAAGAATAGTTTGTCTTGATTGCATCCCACAAAAAGTGCAAACGAAGAAACGTGCAGTCGTGCTGAGTTAGGTCTAGTGGTGTACTACAATTGGAAAGAAAGCAAATTATTTCTTTTTTTTTTTAATGTAGGAGAACAACAGTATTTGTCTCGACTCGGTGGAATCAGGCGCTCGTCAATTTTTTGGGGCATGTGGAGTTATTGGAATCATCTGAAAGCTGATTTATTTGTCTTTTTTCCATGAAATAAATATCCATCTATCTCGAATAGAAGTCAAGATATTTGCGATTAAAGGAAGTGAGGTCGCCTGGGGTCAGTGGTGACATTAGCGAGAACATGGCCGCCCGTTTGATAACTCCAGTAGCTAGATCTAGAGAGTCCTTGAAAACAGAAAAATGACAGTAAAATTCACATGGAAATGTGTTTTTATACGGACATGAAAGAGGTAAAGCCAAAAAATTAAAAAAATAGAGAAAAGTTCCCAAACGCGAAAAAAATGCCTGTTTCTCCGATTTCTGTAGTTTGACGAGCGTCTGATTTCATCACACTGCCTCATGCTTTTCTTTGTGCTTGAAGGAAAATTCGGTGTTGGGAGACATCTGACGTCATGGGAGTTGACTCACAGTACAAAGCAAACATAATCTATAACCAAGGTGACAGCACAAAACAAACACAATTTCTAATTAAGTTCACAGTACAAAGCAAACACTATTTATTATATTAGACGAAGTTATGCACATTATAATGATGATGTTCATGAACCTGGGTTTTTTTTAATTGTCCAACAAGGTAAGATAAAACATTATTCGGTTTAGGTTCTTAAGAATAAGCCTGTAGACACAAAAATTAGCTCACAATATTTTTACACTAATTTTCGTGCATGCTGACTACTGATTTTTATATAAGAGGACTTGAAGGTGGACCTCAGCAATGATTTAACAATGTAGAACAACAATAACAACAACAGCAACAACAACTAAAACAACAACATTACAAACAACTACGGCAGCAACAACATTGAACTATTTCTTTCAGTTACACAGTTTGAGAGAATTATAACACAATCGGGGCGAACGTTAGTCTCCGAGTTTCCCCCTCCCAGACCAAACACTACGAGACGAGGGGGGAGGGGCAAATCTTCACATTAACTTGCTGAGTAAAAGTAAAATAATTGTTTGGAGAAGCCAAGCCTCAGTCCATTCTCAGCCGATACCATGACCTCAGCAACAGTCGTTGTGTGGTCGTCCCATTCATCTGATCACGTGATTGCCGCGATAACTCTGGTAGGAAGTTCACAAGCCTGACTGGGACAGAATAAAAGCCCTCAATATCTTTGGGTCTTGCCTCGAGAATTGGAGGATAAGCTCTGTCTGTATAGCACGGACGCTTTCTTTTCAACAAGTTTATCACTGCAATAATAAATTTTGTATGAAAGGACGAGCAGGTTTTTCATCTTCTGGCAGAGTGACAGATTTCTCTCTCTCTCTCTCTCTCTCTCTCTCTCTCTCTCTCTCTCTCTCTCTCTCTCTCTCTCTCTCTCTTAA
>NW_004797631.1:317528-318696 GCF_000002075.1 Aplysia californica | reverse complement strand
GTGTGTGTGTGTGTGTGTGTGTGTGTGTGTGTGTGTGTGTGTGTGTGTGTGTATCTATCCATCTATCTATAAAATAAAACTCTTCAATAAAACTAAAGCCTGCTTCAATCACTTCACAGGAAGTATAATATTGACCTCAGAACTTGACAGCTTCTGCGGTGGTTGAGGGAAAGTGAGGGGAGTCCTAATGGAGATGGACTTTGAATTCGGAGATCTTTCCTTGTAAAATAATCATCATCATCATAATAATACCACTAATAATATAATAAAAATGATGATGATGATGATGATGATGATGATGATAATAATAATAACAAATAGCATTTGTACAGCACACACCCCAGCTCGACAGCAAGCTCTATGCGCTTTACAGGCTTTACATTATATTATTACCTCTGCAGACCATAGATCACTCAAGAACATTCTCAGCTTTCCGGGAAGCATACAGTGCAAGCAGCTGATTAAGTGCTCAAACACTGACAAACTGATAAGTTTTCCACCGTCTATAGAAGGGTAGGCACCTACCCATTCTCACCTGGGTGGAGTGAGAAAAATTAATGTTAAGTGCCTTTCTCAAGGACACAGCGTCGAGTCCCTGACGGGATTCGAACCCACGATATTACAATTGTGAGTCTGAGTGGCTAACCACCAAGCCACCAACGCCACAGGGTAAATAACTTATGGAATTGAAAGGGCCGTATTAATCGAACCTACACAAATTAATGTTGTTTTCATAAAGAGATGGGGGGGGGGGGGTGGCGGTACCAAGCTGTAATGCCAGTACGCTATTCTCAATTTATGCGGAAAGAAGCATTCGAGAATATTGTAATAACAGGCAAGTTTGATGGAAAGAGAGGCTGAGGTAGACAGAGGGAAACGATATTGGACAAGTTGACAACATGGCTTTGAGCAGCAGGAACAAGAGACACCATTGCTGCAACGCAAGACAGATGGAAGTGGAGGTCCATGATCGCCCACGCTAGACGGCAAGGCACCTGATGATGATGATGATGATGATGATGATGGTGGTGATTCTCAATTTCTAAATTAGTAGGGAGGCCGGATTAATTTTGTTACTAAGTACTCGTCACGGTTGTACCACACAATTAGGTTCAAACAGCTATAAGTGGTTCGGCACTCGACTGGTTCTCTCTCTCTCTCTCTCTCT
>NW_004797631.1:313797-315111 GCF_000002075.1 Aplysia californica | reverse complement strand
CCCCCAGGGTTCCAGCTGTACACACTACTGTACCCTGATGTTGTGCGAGACCACCAGACCAACGTCCGCCTCCGAGACTTTATGGGCGAAGACGGGTGGGTGCTCAACCGTTCTCTCCTTACCCTTCCTTTGGTTCCAAAAACGAGTTATTTCTGGCAATCCAGAAATTGAGATATCGGCTGAAAATTAACAGTGTAGGACAAATTTGAAGATCATATTCAATGACGCCATTTTCCTCGTACTTAAATGACATTTTTATCAGTTCATTCTAATAAATTATATAAACTCAAGCTATAGATTGAACGTATCTATGTCCGTGAGGGGGGGGGAGAGAGAGAGAGAGAGAGAGAGAGAGAGAGAGAGAGAGAGAGAGAGAGAGAGAGAGAGAGATCTCATCCGCAATGGGCACCTGGTATAAAACACTAACATACTGTACACCATCTACAGCCACGTGTGGGCTGAACAGCTGATCAGTCGGATAGCGGAGCCCGCCTGGACCAAACGCATGCAGCAGCAGTTGGTCAGAGGCCAGAGTACAGAGGCCAGTTACAACCGAGATATGAACGCCCTCTTCCTCAAGCTCCATCTACTGGACCCTCAGTCCGTCATCCCAGCCTACCAGATGCTTCTCAACCAACGAGGTACGGCCTCCAAAATTGCGTTTATTGGAAGTTAACCAATCATAGTGGGTGGTTCGGGGTACCTTGGTGAGGATATCTCCTCCTTTTTCGTGTGTGTTTGTTTGTTACTCTCTTGTAACACCTTTAACCATTGTGTTTCTAATCATCAACTATAATTACTTGTGTCCTCTTCACAGCCTTACCGAGAGTGAACCTGGTAGGACTGGTAGATCCTACTTCTTCCTTTTCCCTCTGTTGTTTCTGTCTGTCTGTCTGTCTTACTTTTTCCAGCGCAAAATGAGCGTAACTGCGCTTCTAATCATCATTATTATTTGTGTCCTCCTCACAGCCTTGCCGAGTGTGAACCTCGAGCTGGCCACGCGGAACTACCTGGGCGGGCCCCTGGACAGTGGTCAGTTTGAAGCGGCCGTGTCGACGTCTGAGTCTCGCGCGACCACGCCCTTGCACGCGTCACGGCTCAGCCTGACCTCTGACCTGGAGGTCCAGTACGGCGTGGCGGTGGACGAGTTCATCATCACTCACTGTCGGAACCTGGGCTTGTGGGCGGGGATACGGCCAGACAACTGTCGCCTGGTCAAAGCGAAGGACAGATGTCGGCTCATGTAGGGAAAACTGGGTCGATAGTGCCGTAAAACACATACATACTCAATCTATCAATCACGTAGGAGGGGGA
>NW_004797631.1:310912-313501 GCF_000002075.1 Aplysia californica | reverse complement strand
TATATATATTACTCTCATTAAAATTCATTATAATATGAAAAGAAGAGTAAAGCTGACAATAATGCACATATCACATCAGATGCATCATTCGACCAAATGCTGGAATTTGCCACAAGATCTTTAGAGTTGTATAGATACATGTGTGTAATAAATAATATTATAGAGGTGATAACAGAGAGTTATACACACAGAAAAAGAAGAGACAAGGACGAGAAACGTTTTTGTTTTAATAAGAGTTTTACGGCACTTGCAACACAAATCTGTCTTGTAAGTACTAAAAATGTAGATATAGAGGTGACACTGGAGTTATACGAATACAAAGAAGAGATAAGAACGATAGATGTTTGTTGTAATAAGAGTTTTACGGCACTTGCAACACCAATAGTTCATGTAAGTACCGAAAATATAGAGGTAACGCTAGAACGTTATATGAATAGAAAGAAAAGAATAGATAAGGACGATAAATGTGTTTGTTTTAGTGAGAGTTTTTATGGCACTTGCTATACAATTAGGTTGTATAAGTGCCGAAGATTAGAAGTGTTACAAGAGAGTAAAAAAACATTAAAAGATGGAGAAGAGATATGGACGATCATATTAATACATTATTTTTTATTGGAAAGAAGGAACAAAACCAAGGTGGTTATATATTGTTGTAAACCACACCGAAGCACCCGCCAGCCATCCACTTGTTTTAGATTGATGGACTTGTAGACAGTGTCATTATAATTTAGAAAACATTACTTTTAAACAAAAAAGGGGAGGGAGGGGGTGTTATGGTGTGTTTCTTTGTACAGGTGCTTTTTCTGAGACATGTTGGGGGAGGGGGGGGTGGCTCTCTTGGCTTAGAGGTTAAGGTGTTTACCTCCCATTCAAAGGTCCCAAGTTCGAATCAGGGTAGCGACCGAAACATTTTCTTCTTTAAAATTGTCTCTTTTCACACTCTTTCCTGCTCTCTAGCCATGTTCTGTCGTCTGCTTTCGTCTCCACTTTCTGCCCCCACCCCTTCACCTCCTTTGCCCCCTCCTCTGGGCTCATGACTCTTTCTGCAGCCTTTCTACTGCTACTCCTTGGCTCCTTCTTACAGCTGTCTTTCTGCCACACCCCTGATCTTCTGGTAGGAAAGATCTACACATAGCCTTTTCGGGCGAGGGCGAAAAATCTTGGAGGATCCGTGTGCAAGTTGCACACGTTAAAGATCCCTTGGTGGTCTAAAATCTATAAGAGTAGGCTTCGTCTGCCACCCGGGCGAAATTCAAAATGTCCTACCCTCTGGAAAAATGTAATGTGTCCCGCGCGCTCGTATGACCTTATGCAGTTGCGAGCGCCGTAAAACACTTACCTATTTTTTAATTTTTTTTTGACATGTGGCCATTAGAGTAGGGTCGACTGTAAAATCAACTGAGAGTGAACTCAAACTTCAAAATTTAAAAAACACTTTGTATATATTTCGAATGTCTTTCGCGCCTTTTTTTTTTAAACGGTATCTTCTGGAGACTGAGTTGACATTCGGTTTGACAGTTCGCTACCATAGATTTACTAAGTTCTATCTGACATTTTTGGCCGGGTTTTTTTTGTTGTTGTTGGGTTTTGTTTTGGTTTTGTTTTGTTTTTGTTTTCTTTTGGTTTACTGAGACCGTGAAGTTAGAAATCAAATGTTCTATCTGCTCAATCAAAATCGCAATTATTCGATTCGGTGTCGTCATCAAGATATTTAAAGTATTGCATTCGAAAAAGCTTGACATTGTGAAAGTGAAACTCAACATTTTTTTATGTCAAGTTTCTCAAAACTAGGTATTGAGCAGATCGAACTTTGTGATTCTAGGGTAGCGAATTGTTAAAGTGCAAGTGCATCTATTTTTTAAATAAAAAGTTATTCTTGACTCCTGTCTCTTTTTCTACTATCTATCAATTTTAATAAGCCTTTTACTTATGAACTTGACCCTACATCTATTTATCATAGCGTCTGATCAGTGCCTGTTTGTATTATTGCTAGAAGTATTACTACTACAACTGATCATGTTATAATATTTGTTTTTCAAAGAAACTGCCTCACTGCTGCCTTGTTTTTCCGACGTGCCTTTATCTGGAGGAGTTCGAAGAACTTGTTACATGTATAGTTTTTCGTTAGAGATTTACGGCACTTGCAACCCAAAAGGTCATAGATGTGTTACAAAAGAGTAACATACACAAAAAAGAAGGAGGAGAGATAAGGACGATAGATGTTTGATGTGAAAGAAGGAGCAAGCCACTCCATAGCACCCACTATGACCACTCACCAAAAGACTTGACCTGTGGTGCGAGTGGGGTATGTATGTACTACGATGGCGTTGAAACATAATAATAAAATGATGGTGTTACGCACGATCTGCGCCATGGGTGTACTATACATGATATACCGTACGGTTACATGTATGTTGTTTTTGGAGGCTTTTTTAGGGATTAGTACTTTTTAACAGCTTATCGGCGATATAAACATATGTACACACACGCACGCACGCAAATACACACACACATACTAACACATATTCACACACTCGCACACGCACGCACTTGCACACGGAGGCACACACACACACACACACACACACA
>NW_004797631.1:300040-308502 GCF_000002075.1 Aplysia californica | reverse complement strand
CAGATTATTTCTGTATGTGTAGTCTTAGGTGCTTTGTTTCAACGTTTCTGTGTTTAAGTTTCTGTAAATGATGATCAACCACCAAGTTTATCCATAAAATACAAAGGATAAATAGTGGGGTCTGAGAGGCCCCCTTACAGGCTTCTAGGGAAATCGGACCATCCAGAAGACTAGGGTTAAAAGCGAAAACAAAAATAAATCTATTTTCTTTCGGTTCGTGTTGAAATTAATGCTTTTGAAAGATTCACATGTGGTAAAATAGAATTATCTTTTAACTGCATATAGTGCAGCCAATTTGCTACCCTATAATCAATAAATCAATAGATCTGCATATTTCATTTCGACCTAAAGTGTATGAATTTTTTTAATTTCATTTTTGTTTAAAATTTCTATGCTGTGACCTTCCACTTACACTTCGACTTAAGTTCCAGACTGTATATTTTATTTTCAAATTCCTGGATTTCTTTCTTTTCTGTAAGTGAGATTCCTGTATTGTGAATGCCTTTACAGAAAATAATTATAATGTAGTATGCTCAAATGAAGGTAAAATTATTTCATGTGGTCTGATACTTAGATTTTTGGTTGTTTTTTTTCCTAATGTGTATTTAATATAAAATGCAATGTACCGTACTGACTTCTCTGTTTAATTCATGTACATATTTTTTATGTGTCACATTTACTCATAAAATAAAATTCATCTGACAAGTAAACTTAGACTTCGACGTCGTCTAAGGATTTCACTCGACAGTTTAAAAAAGGAGTTATAATGGAGAGTCGTTTTTGTTTGAGTAAACAGAAGCACATCGACACAATAATGATCATTTAAATTGGTGTTGGGAAAAGGTACGACAGACATACAGAAACAAAAGGGGGAAAGTAAAGAAGTAGGTCCTACCAGTGACGCCCCCCAACCACCCGCTTAATGTGTGTGCATTTAGTAGATTTACACGTAATGGCATGTTTCCACAACTGGCCATGGTAGTGGAATCTGCACAAGACGTCTTTTTTTTTAGTAAGAGTTTTACAACACTTGCAATAGTTGCAACACAATAAAGTCATATAAGTGCAAAAGATTACAGGTGTTACAAGAGAGTAACAAACACAAAACAGAAAGAGGGGAGATTATTTTTGTTTTTGTAGAGGTTTTACGGCGCTCGCAACTGCACAAGGTCATATGAACACCAAGGGGTGGATGTCAACAGAGAAGTCCTTACAAGTTACAGGGAATCAGACTTACTCTGCTCACCAAAGAGGGGAGATATATAAGGATGTTAGATGTTTGTTTGTTTTAGTAGAGGTTTTACGGCGCTCGCAACTGAATAAGGTCAAATGAGCGCCAGAAGATTAGAGGAGAGTAACAAACATATAAAAAAAGAAGGAGGGGAGATAAGGACGATAGATGTTTGATAGGAAAGAAGAAGCAAACCACGCCACAGCACCCGCTAACAACCCACTGTTAGATGTTTGTTGATAAGAAAGAAGAAGCAAACCACACCAGAGCACACGCCAACCACCCAGAAGACGTCTTAGGTGTTATAGTTCTGGTAAGAGTTTTACTGCACTTGCAAGACAATTTGGTCAAATAAGCACCGAAGAATAGAGTTGTTACAAGAAAGTAACAAATGCACACAAAAAAGTGCGATAAAGACAATAGACGCCTGACAGGAAACGAGGTGCAAACTACACGAGAGCACTCGCCAACCACACACTACAAAGGATGGCTACCCAGGCTTTTAATTAAAAACACATTTATGGTTTAGCAGTCTGTATACTGTTCACTGTTAGTCTTTTTCATGTAGGTGTTATACGCCTAACCGCTACATCCCAGACACCCATCATCCAGAATTGATGACGTCACAAAAATAGATAGATAGTATAGGTCTACAAAGAAATGTATGGCTACTAATAAAGCAAATTATCAGGGATAACACTGGATAAGCCTCTTTGAAATGTGAAACAAGATTTATTCGACATGTAACAAAACAATGCAGTTGCAATCAAAGTTATTGTTCACAGCTGCTGCATTACATGAGTTGTTGTAAGGGGGGAATCTATTGCACAACAAAAACAATCATCATGGAAAAGGTGTGGGAATAGTTCACCACACTCTGCGCTGTATTATTTTTTAATCATCACATCCAGTAGGATCACCACAGAGATCACTGAGTTGCAGCCCACTTGAAGAAAAAAGAATAGGGGGGGGGCGGCAACATAACTATTGAAGTTGAAGCATCCATTTATGATTTAGTTTTTTCATCAAGACATCGCAGTTTTTGCAGTAATTAGATCTATCATTTACAGAGCCACTGACCCCTCTTGAGACAGCCATTGAGTGTCAGCAGTCCAAGGAGAATTTCTGCATTTGATAAATAATTATTTAAATTATCTTATAATAATCAAAATAATTTTGTTGTGTTTCAATAGAAGCGCTTGAAATTATGAGGGGGGGGGGGGGGGTGTAAGCAACAGAAAGAAGTCACAAAAATCTTCACACATGTACATGTACAGCCCGACGCGACCTTGTCGTGTATCCAAGAAAACACTTACTCAGCAGATTTGTCAAAACTGTGATAACAGTAACACACCACTTCTAATGCCCGACTAACAATGAATAGACATGCACCACTGTTATAGGAATTAACCTAACACACATACACAAATACATTCGCAATAAGGTTTAGGTAAGCAGCAATTCATCACTTTCTTGTCACTTATTATTAGTTTCTCTCTAAAACACATTAAAAAAATTATTTTCAATAAGATGTCTTTTGAGAGTATGGTGTATGAGGAGTAGGCTGTATACATTGTATACACATATTGTACGTATACATTACATATAATCAGGAAAAATAGTCTGGAAATAAACCAAAAGAAAACATCAGACGTTGACGAAATTGAAAGCCTCACTACTTTGTACACAAAACAAAACATTTGGACGGAGGCACACTTTTTCCTATCACTGGATACTGAGACTGGATAGGAAATTCTCTCAATAAAAGATGACGAAAAAAAAATTACCTCCACTCAGCAGATTCATATACCTGTTGTCACCTCTATGAAATCACATTTATCGGCAACTACAGCGGCAGCAAAAAAATTTGTTGAACTATGGGAAATTTGCTGTTGAAAGGAAGAAAATGTTCCTTTACTGACAAAACAGATTTGGTATTCTGGGACTCCACCAACTTGCCAAATGTTTTAGTTTCAGTTTTAGTGAGAGTTTTACAACTCTTGCAACACAATTAGGTCATATAAGTGCCGAAGATAAGAGGTGTTACAAGAGGGTAACAAACACAAAAAAGGAGGAGAGATAAGAATGATAGACGTTTGGTAAGAAAGAAGGAGCAGACCACATCAGAGCACCCATCAACCATCCACCTTGACACAGGGTGAAAATGTCATTGGCAGAAAGATCACACGCATGGCGGTCTCACAGAAAAAACAGATACACAAAACCATGCACATAAATCAGACCGAATTTTCTTTAATCAAGCACAACACTGACAAGCTGTTTAAGTGTACTGAGCCCCCCCCCCAGGCATTGCTACTGATTGAAGTAACTTTAGGTCATTCCCAAAGGGGGGATATTAACACGTTTTTATGCACAGTAGAATTGTAAATCTGATCTGTCAATGTAATGCTCGTACTGTGTTGGAACAAAATAGGGGGAACTGTTGCTTTTTCTTTCCTCATCCTTACTATCGTCATTTTTTCCTCTACTTATTTTGTATGTTTGTCACTCTCTTGCGAACTGCTATTTCCAGGGTTTCTTGATAGTCGAAACAGACTTTGCGCTGTTGAGGCCAGAGGGGTGAGCAGAACAACCCTGATTCCCCGTTTGAACTTCTCCGTTGACATCCACCCCTTGGCGCTCATGTGACCTTATGCAGTTGCGAGCGGCGTAAAACCTTACTAAAAACTTTAAAAAACAATGTACTGAGCCTAGAAGGCAACATTTTTCAAGAGAGAGCAAAAAACTGTTACATTCATATGTACCTGATTCGAGAACAAGGAAGAAGAAATATGTACCAGCATTAAACGTATTTTTGTTTGCTTGATTTTTTTCAACATTTAGAATTTCAATTTCAACTAAGCATTTCTTGAGCACATTTAACTAATACTAATACCCCAAATTAAGATTAAGAAACTGCAACAAAAAAAGTATTTGAACTTTTGGGTTCAGTACACCTGAATAGCTGGCAGATGACACGTATTATTTCTTTGTATCATGATTCTCTAACCCAACCTCACTGCAGAAAGAAAAATTGATCATGAGACAGAGCAGTGGTACTCTTTTCTGTCTAACTGCAGTTACTCCAAAAATAGAGTGGAGTCCGCTTACTTAAACTGAAATCTGCCAGACCGCTGGATTTTTGTAAGTTTAGCTTCAGCAGTGTTTTCTGTTTTGAGAGATAACTCATATAGTCAAGAAAACAATCGAGGATTTTATTTTTCTTTTGGTTTACTGATGTTTTCTGATTAAACGTGTTTGGATTAAACAGACTCCGCCTGTCATGATAAATTAATAATCAGAAAAATTGGAGACAGACTGAGAACCCTGCCTCTCCAGCTCAATCCCTTGACTGCAGAGTTTAAGTAAATACCCCATCCCGTAGTGATAATTGTACAGTGCATAGAACATGCTGCAGAACATGGATATGTGCTAAATAAATGCAATTATTACTATTATCATCATGATCACACAACAATATTTCACATTCTCCTTCTACAATCACAAACTAAATCGCCACAGACAGGGTTATCTCCTCTTCTCTCCTTTCTGGGTTCTCTTCTTCTCCGTGTCCTTCCTCTCCTGTTGCTTCTGTTTCTGAGCAGCCCGGTCTTGCTTGTCCTTCTCCTTTTTCTTTTCCACTTCCTCCCGCGCCTTTTCTCTCAAATCTTTCTCAGCTCGTGCAACTTCCTCCTTGTTCACATTTCTCATGAGCAGAGCTGAATTTTCTGTAAGGATACTATAACCATAACAAGATAGGCGTTCTCCATGTTTTATATAAATTACTAATAATAGTGATAATATTACATTTTTAAAGATAAAAAATATAATAATAATAAGTCTGTCTGTAAATGTTAAATCATGTCCCATGCATTTGCGAAGGATAATATTTCTTCAGCAAAATAGAAGAAATAAAAATTAAGTGGACTTGTGGCTTCTGCTATGACTGATGAGACCAATTCTGGCACAAAATTTTTTGTCATATTTTAAATATTTGTTAAAAGATAGCACAAGCAGTGAGAAAGAGACAAACTTGAGAACAAATCCCTTGCCCCCCACCTCCTCAATTATAGAACAGAAAGCAAAAGAGGCAGAGGTACACCAGCAAACAAAGTACTTACAGAACATCAACAGATGGGGAAAGGCCAGCATCATACTGGTTTGTTGAGAGTAGACCAAATTTTGAACAAAGAAATGACTAGGAAACCACGATTGCTGATATCTGTCTCAGATCTGGCACATGATGAAGAAGTAATAAACCCTATCCATATGTCGTGTTTACTATTGTATCAAAACGACGTAGGGAACTCTGTGCCACCACTTTCCATAGAGGAAATTTACTCGTGAATCCTATCCGTAAGCTTTGCATAGCAGTCTATCAAAATGATTTTTTGAGAAATACTGAAAGTTTCAAAGAGATCTTCGCACTAGAAGTATTCTAAAATGTGTATTCGGGGTACAAAATGACCCAAGGCGTACGGATAGTGATAAATAATCATACTGATGATACGGGAGCCAAAGGTGCCAACTGCTATGGAACAAAAATCCTGAACTTTTCAGACCCTGTGGAAACACCTGAGCCGGGACTCAAAATTTACAAATCATATTGCCTTATTTATTCATATTTCATCAAGACTTTTTTCGAATATAAAGTCCAATATCTGGATAATTTCTAAAATTCGGATTTCCGGATTTGTCCACACAAAAAAAACGACACTTCTGACAAGCCATTTATATATATATATATATCAAACCTTTCAGGATCAATGGGAAGCAAGATGGAAGCAGGGAACAGCTGCTGTAACAAAAGGATACAGTCCTGGGTTTCTCCTCGCCCTTTCCCTCCTCCTCCTCCGCCAGTCGCCGGACTGCCATCCGAGTCATCGCCTTCGTCTTCTGACCTGGTCATATGTTAAGGACAATAAGAAAGCACTTTTCCACTGATGGACAAATACCAACACAATATGAATAAATTGAAATTGAATATTGCTTAAGTTCGCCTGAAATTTGTCGAAAATGGCCACCCTTTATTGAGGAGAACAGAGGTTGTCTTAGTCAGGTGAACATATTAGACAGGTGAACGTCTTAGACAGGTGAATGTCTTAGACAGGTGAACGTCTTAGACAGGTGAATGTATTAGACAGGTGAATGTATTAGACAGGTGAACGTATTAGACTGGTGAACGTCTTGGACAGTGTCCTTATAACATTTCTTAAAACGCAAGGGGGGGGAGTAGTAAGTGGTCCTTTGTAAGTATAGGTGATTGTCTTGGACAAGTAACCATTAGAGCAGGTTCTACAATATCTTTGTGATATCTTTTTTGGATCGTTTGTTTTAGTAAGAGTTTTACGGCGCTCGCAGCTGCATAAGGTCATATGAGCAAGCGTAAAAAAGCTGGTTCTATTCGCAACAGTTCACTGCACAGCACGATTCTGGTCAACACCTCTACTAAAATGCTAAAATACTAAAATTTGGTATAAATAAATTCTTAATTTGAATAATTTTTAAAAATAATATTTAACATTTTTAAACCATGTAATTTACAATTAAAGGCCAATGGCCTTTATCAAATCAAATATTCTGTTGGGATCAACGAAGGAAAAAAATCTTGCAATTTTTTGCATCTAAAATATTTATATATCTTTGAATGTAGGTACCAGAAACTAAATTTTCAAAGTAGTTGTATGCCAAATTTATCAGTTCCATTTGAAAGGCCTATATCCACTGAGCATTTTGGTACCATTCTTTAACCTCTCAGTCAATTTTTAAGAAAATGGTAGTTGTTTAAAATTTGATCAAATTTGTTAAAGTCAGTCACTGGCTGCAACCCCATGTTTGACATACAATAAAAGAGTACCAAGAGCACTAAACATCTCCACATTAACAGAGTACAATCACTATAACAAATATATGGAGCCTAATTTTTTTCAAGACTGTGAGATCATGACAAATCAGTATTTTATCACTTCAAACACGATGATCTGTCGTTATTTCGACAAAAACACAGAGCGTTGACCCGGCTGGCGCCGCACCGGGCCCCGCAGCGAGCGAGTCGGCTCTATACTGTAGTGTACCCCGCGTGCGGGGTCACATGCTTTCTGAGTCTCGCGGAAGGATTGATGAAAAATAATTCCAAGCTGATTACTTTTATCTAATAGAAAATAAATTGATCTTTTATTAGACATATTTTTTAAGCCGGTATTTTACATATTATGGGTAAAAAGTGATCTTTAAACATTTTGACAGTATTTTTAAAAGCTTTCTATTTAGACGGCAAAGGCAAAACACATACCACGGGAAAGCCCGTTTAAAGCTCTACAGTTCTCCGCCAATGAAAAGACAGTATTTAATCATTCCTCGTTCCGCGAAGCATTTGAATGCACCCGTGTCAATTTTTCAACCGGCCGACCACGCATTCCGACCGCGAGGGGCTTCGCTTTCGTCGGCGATTCTCCAACTCCTATTAACCGGACATAAAAACAACTTACACCATTGTAACGAGGAAAAGCTGAACTTTTACAAGGTGTACAGCACTTGGTGTTTTATAGCGAAAGAGCAAAGAAACAGCGATCGGAATTACCCCGATTTCACCGATACCACGTGGTCGGAAGGCCGCGAGTGCCCGCGAGGCCGTGTTTACGCTACCTATTGAATGTATGCACTTTCAAACATTTCATTTCTTAGGCTACCAGTGTTTCTTCACTTTTTTGGTAAGAAATCATTAGTGGAATTTTGCCCATTTACAGGTCGGTCTGTTCCTTTGTAATTTCCAACTGTCGTAAAGCTGTTTGTTAATGTAAGAATTAACCAGAGATCAAACATTAACTGTTCAAGGATACTCTTCTCCGTCTGAAACCTGAGCATACTGTGCCAAGATGGCTGCCTTGCGCTCTGCTTCTTCCTTCGTAAGTTTTTTCTCTTTCACAGTAGCCAAAGTCTGTTGGCCCAAAAAGGTTGAGAGTTGATCACCCTTGTCTGAAGAGTAAAGAAATACAAATAAACACCACTGTTAACAATTTTTTTTTTCATTTTTACCATTGATATACGATTATGTGTCATCATGGGTCTGTCTGAGAGTGTAAGCATATATTACAAGTATATATACGTATGCATGTGTGCGTGAGAGTGAGAGAGAGTGTGTGTGTGAGAGTGTGTGTGTGTGTGAGAGAGTGTGTGTGTGTGTGCGTGTGAGTGTGTGTGTTCATGTATAAGTGTATTACATGTGTGTGTG
>NW_004797631.1:278793-298481 GCF_000002075.1 Aplysia californica | reverse complement strand
TATATATATCCAATTATCTCTTTGTCCCTCCACTCTGTCTGTCTCTCTCCCTCTCTCTCTCCGATCCCTCTTTCTCTCTTTAAATAATCTCTGTCTCTCTCTCTCCTGTCTCTCTTTTAATCATCTTTGACTCTCATTTTATCACCCCCCCCCTCTCTCTCTCTCTTAACTGTTTCTCTTGTAATAATCTCTGTCTCTCTTTCTCCCCCCTCCTCCCTCTCTCTCTCTCGCTCGCTCTCTCTCTCTCTTCGATCCCTCTTTCTCTCTTTAAATCATCTCTGTCTCTTTCTCTCTTTTCCCACCTCTCCCTCTTAGAGGGATCTGAAATTTGATTGTGACGATCGTAATAAATGAATGTTAGATCTAGTAACTAGTAGTACTAGTAGTCTAATAATTGTATTCACAGAAGGGCGCGGTAGCACCAGGTCAGTGCTAAAATTAACTAAAAGTGAGAGTCAAACCCTTCTTTCAAACAACAATCACAAGTCAAATAAAACACACTAAAAAACCGATCTATACAACAAAACAACTAACAACGTTAACAAAGTCAAACAACAAAACAACATTAACAAAGTCAAAACAGCATTGAAAAAATAATTATTATGATCAGACAATCTAGGCCAAGACAACGATGCTCGATTCTATAGGCCTATCGATTACTGAACAGGTGGAAACACCACCCGAATACTACCGATCCAAGATGGCAGCCTGGGGTAACAGACGAAAAAGCGCCGAAATTCTTTGCTTGTGTAGTGAATTGTTGGACTGAGAGTGTGTTAGTGTTGTGAGAAGATAAACAAGAGATGTGAGATGCATGCACACTGATATTATAGGTCATTGTTAGCACTTAAATTGTTTTTAAATCATGGACGTGGAGAATAGAAAGTCCGACAACTTACAGCCAAAAAAAAGTTTTACTGTTAGAGGAAACCGCTGTTAAAAGGGCCTATTTATATTTTCAAAACTTAGTAAGTCAAGCTTAGGTTGCTGGCACGTGGAAGTTGCTCTTGTTTGGGTTGGTAAGTGGACACCACTGTATCATCAGTGGCTAGAGCCAGAGAGATGTTACCTTTTATCTCAGTTAGTTATAGTTAGTGACTCAGTCTCCAGTCTATGGTCCATGGTCAGTTTCAACAGTCGTCCCATTGACGTAACACTTACCACAACTCCTGAGAGTAATTCCGTTATGCCCTCTTTCTTATCTTCCTCGGGTGTGTCGTCATCGAGTATTCCTATAATATAACTAACAAACACATCTGTGTCTATATCGGCACTCGCAGCAGTAAGTGTTTCTGTTAGCCAAACATCGTATGGTCCAACCAAGGAGGTCGCCATCTTGCCGGCCTGAAAGAGATTAAAAACATTAATTTATTTCCTGACAGCTCAATAGAGTATTCAGATAAGATTAAAGCATTAGATCTAATTGTATTCCACTTAAGACAAAGCATAAAGCAATCTTAATTAGAAACTAAATTAGATTAAACTAATTAGACCCAAATCTTCTTAGGTTTGCGTAAAGCAATCCTCTGAAATACTTTTCCGTCACAGAACTCCGACAAAACTTTAAAATGAGAATATACTGTAGACTGTAGTTTCCCCAGTACAAAACTTTCACCTTTGACCTATTTTGCTTACACATGTGTTGACTCTGCTAAGTTTGTGGTGGACAACAACATTGGCCTTGGGTGCCTTGAAGATCGCTGTAACAGTCAATAATTGTGACTTATCGGTCAACATGACTGATTTTTGTTTCAAACTGGGAACTTCAGAGATGACATGAGCGTATGGAGAGCTCTGAACCGCGCTAAATATCTTTGACAAGACGTGTGCTACTTCTTATGATACTTGATGAGCAGTGAAGTGAAGTGAAACTGACAAAACATGGAAATGGTTATCATTCAAGGAGGGAATGAACTTGAAATGGGAAAAACTTCAGGATTATGACACATACACAGACCTACATCCTTAATTTTACTTTTGCACAACATTGTGTAGGTTAGGCTCAGTGCTGGCAAACTCCTTGGACTCGAGTCCCTACTGAGGTCAGAAGTACCAGCTTGGCCTGTGCTAGTTGACCTTGTCATAATAATAATAACTATGGCCCTGAGAACCCCCGCCTCACTACAACTGTGGAAACAGAGTTTAACATATAATTATACTTTGCGAGGAGTCAGGGCTGTGTGCTTCAGAGGATTTTCCACCTCTAGCAAAATGAAAAATGACAAGTCTTTATCAGGTCGAAATTACCATGTTCTAGTATCGACATCCAATTGTATCTTTGAGAATTTAGCTCTGGAAGAATGGTTGTATTCAAATGCTGCTCTGTCTACAAATGATTACCTCCTACTTTGGCAAAACAAACCTGCTGTTGTTTTGGGACGACATCAAAATCCATGGCTGGAAGCAAATGTTCCGCAGGCCAGAGAAGAAAACGTTGACGTCGCACGCAGGTTAGTCAGGATCTCTCATGATCAAATTCTTGAATACCAGTCATTTCGTCACATGGTCATTTCATCACACTGGTGCAGTCAAAACGTCACAGTCATCTCGTCACACCCGAAATCCACAAGGTTGAATGGAAACGGTCATTTCGTAGCACACTTGCGCAAATCAAACGCGTAAATTGTCATAGCAATCGCAAATCGCGATTTTTGGGAGAGGGTTAGGGCTTGTGTGTGGAAGGACAGGGTGTGTGTGTGTGGGGGGGGGGGGGGGGCTGTGCGAGTTGTCGTGCCTACCTGATCAGCTACACCGTTCATTAAGTATAAAATGCCTATTGACAATATTGAAATCTATTGAGTCGGATCAACAAAGTTTTTAAATATTATTGATGAAAGATGTAATTTGCAAGATCATATTATATAATATTAGTTTTGTTAAAAAATACAATTTAATAGAAATGTACAGTACTGCTTTTTTTGCTAAAAGCTGGACTCTTGCTTTCAAATACTCATAATTTAAAGCCTTACTAACTCTTTAATTAATTACCACACATTGTTTTTGCCTTATTTTAAAAACTATTGTTCAACTGGAACGATGTAGACGAAGATTTAATTTCCATAAAAATAATTTGCACAACTTCAAAAACAAATTTAGGCTGATCCTCCAAAACTCTACTAGCATAACAATTTTGTAGAGATATGATGTAAAAATGCGAAGTCATTTCGTCACACATAATTGGGGTACAAGTTTGTTTCATGAGGAAAAAGCTTGGATGACAGAGAAGAAGCTCGAGATGTTTGTCATTGTAGAAGAGAAAGAATAGAAGAAGTGAAGCAGGCCCCTAGCACAAACGGTCAAAGTGTACGTAAAGTTGCCTCCTGGCTTATGTTAATGTTACAAATTCAGAAACTGAAAGTTTCTAAAATCCTGTCAAAATTGTCGTAGATAACCGCTCATTGTCAAGAGAAAAGTAATTCACTGATTGTCCTAATCTCACTGCGCACCAAGATTCGACTCTTTAATTTCAATGTCAAGTCTGTACTCCTCTACAGCTGTGAAACTTGGAAGACAACAAACACAGTGCTGAATAAGGTCCAGACTTTTATCGACAGATGTATGAGGAGTATCCTAAGAATTAAGTGGCTGGATAGAATAAGAAATGAAGAGCTGTGGGAAAGGACAGGACATATGATTATATATTTAAGGATATAAGTACAAATAGGACAAAGAAAGTGGCGATGGATGGGACGCACCTTCAGAAAGCATAGCGGAAACATTACAAGACAGTCGCTGCAGTGGAAGCCACAGGCAAAATGAGGCAGGGGTAGGCCACGGGAAACATGGATCGAGGAGATGTGTGAAAAGGGACATGAGAGAGATGAAGCTCACTTGAAACGAGCTAGGACAGAGATAAATGGAAGGAGTTTGTATGTGGCCTATACCCTGCCAGGAGTGAAAGGCGTTGATGATGATGATGATGATGATGATTGTCCTAGACAAGTGGATGTCTTAGACAAGACTGTACCGTGTCATATTATATTAGTAGACAAGATACTGGGGAAGAAGTTGTCTTTTTTACAGGGGATTGCCGTTGTGTTGGACAGGTTGCTGTTAAAGTTAAAGCAAAGTGCTCAGCAAGCTGTTTATGCCCTCTGTTTTTGCAGATTATTCATGTTATGAAGCGTGTTAGTTCTTCTGACTGTTCTGTAAAGAATATGCTATGTTGATTGCTTATTCTTAGTGCTTAGATAAAACCACTATTTTATTCTGAGAGATAAAATCCACAGGTATCTATAAAGGTGCATGCTCTGTTTCCCAGCTCTTGTCATCAATGTGTGGGTTTTTTTCCTTCACCACAGGGCCAGTGGAGGTGGCACAGTCTACCACGACATGGGGAATCTGAACCTGTCGTTCCTCACATCTCGAGATCGTTACAATCGCAAGAAGAACTTGCAGCTTGTGGTTTCAGCTCTCAGCTTATGTGGTGATGCGAACCTCACCATAAATGAAAGAGATGATATTCTCCTAGAAACATTTTACAAGGCGGGTATTTTTTTATGATTTAGGGAACTTTTTACTTTGTAGTGAAATGCGTCAAGCTGATGTCTCACTCCTCCTATTTGAGTCACAAAAAATGAAGAGCAGATGATTTTTATCATGTATAGACCCTATGTCCTATAGTTCCCCCTCATTGTTCTGTGGTTTCACTCCTTATCTAACTGTGGTGCGAGGAGAATACAATGCAACTCAAAGGGTAGTAAAGATGTCTTCAGTGCTTCTATTTTGTACTTCATGTAAAATAAATCAAGTATTCTTGAAATTGTCCAAGTTGGCCACCCATTGAGTAGGTTAACTGTGGTTTTCTGAGACAAGTTGACATTTTGGACAAATATCATGCAAGTAGGAAGTGGCCATTTGTACAGAGGTGATTGTCTCTGACAGGAAGCTCTGGTCCAAAACTATATTTTCTATCCTATGCTCCTATACTGCCCACCGAGATCTACTCTCGAGCTCAACTTCCCGAATACAGACCATAAACATACCATTCTTGCGGGAGATTTCAATGGACACTCTCCACTGTGGGGTTACAGTGATACAGACTTGACTGGAACAGTTCTAGAAGAACTACTGAGATCAAGCAACCTCATTTCACTTCAGAATGACAAGACACCTCCCACCCTACTTCATAGAGCCAGCGGAACTCTCAGCAGACCAGACTTGACCTTGGTCTCTGCTGACCTTCACCCGCACTGCTCCATGACTGTCCTAGATGACATAGGAAGTGACCACCGCCCTGTCCTACTGCAAATATCCAGCAACAGGAAACGAGAACCGACGAACCCCATAAGACGCAGTTGGAACTACAAGAAAGCAAACTGGGAGCTCTACCAACAGAAATCCGAAAGAAGACTCCTGGATGTATGCACGACCAACCCAATTGATGAGGGCTACAAGGACATCACCACAGCACTAAAGGCGTCTGCTAAGGAAACGAGTCCAAGAGGGAACCCAAAGAAGTTCCGCCCTTATTGGGACAAAGAACTGGAACAACTGACCAAGGCCAGAAAGAAAGCCAGACAGCGTGCTGAGAAAAACCCAACAGCAGAAAACAGAAAGCACTACAACTACCTGACTGCCAAGGTAAAGGTGAAGACCAAAAGTGAGAAAAGACAAACATGGAGAGAACATTGTGGAGAACTAGACCTGTGTAAGGACGGGAGGAAAGCCTGGATCCTGCTTACCAATCTCTCAGGTACAAAAAGAAGGAAAAACCCCGCCCCAATGAAACCAACTAAGAAAGGAGAAACATGCAGAGCTGAGGTTATGAATAAATACTTTGCTAGCATCAACAAGAAAGGAAACCAGAACAAACTGAGCCGCACAATAAAGCAGCTAACCAAAAGGGCAGAACAGACCCCCAAGGCAAACCTGGAGGTGTTTGAGAAGGAGTTTGTTTACTCTGACGGAATTGAAGACAGCCCTCAAAAAGTGTAAAAAGAGAAAGGCCCCAGGACCAGACCACGTCACCAATGAGATGATCCTCAACCTGACAGACTCTTCCCTCTCCATGCTCCTGGGCTTCTTCAACAGGACCTGGAATGAGGGACAGCTCCCAACAGAATGGAAAAAAGCAAACATCACACCGATATTAAAGAAGGACAAACCAGCAAGCCAGCCTTCAAGCTACAGACCAATCTCTTTAACATCATGCCTGGGTAAGGTCGACAAGAGAATGGTCAACGACAGACTGTACTGGTGGATGGAAAGCACCGGAACAATCAGCACATCACAGGCAGGATTCAGGAAAGGCAAAAGAACTATGGACCACCTCATCAAATTTGCCCAGAAGACCAGCGATGCCTTTCAAGATAAAGACAATGATATGGCTGTCTTCATCGACCTGAGGCAGGAGTATGACCATGTGTGGAGACTGGGACTGTTCTACAAAGTGCAAAAGCTTGGGATAGCAGGAAGGATGTACAGCTGGATCAAGAACTTTCTGTCTTGCAGAACTATCCAGACGTCATGTGACAGCAAGATTTCTTCACAGAGGACACTTGAGGAAGGCCTCCCACAGGGGTCAGCACTCAGCTGTACCCTCTTCCTGTTGTTCATGAACGACTTGCCAGATATCATCTCCTGTCAGAAAGCACTCTACGCTGACGACTTACTCATATATGGAGCAAAGGAAGTGACATGAGAGCACTGAACCAAGCCATCTCGTCCTACTGCCAGCTATGGAAGATGGAGATCAACACAGACAAGACCGTTTTTGGACTCTTCAGCCTCAAAAACAAATTTGCAGCAAGTCAGGTAAACCTTGAGATCAATGGAACCACCATCAGACATGAGGACTATCCCAAGTATCTTGGTGTACAACTGGATCGAAAGCTGTGTCTCAAAGAGCACTTAGGGGAGCTGACCAAGAAAGCCAACTCCAGACTAAACCTCCTGAAACACCTTTCATCACTCAACTGGGGAGCTGACAAAGCAACCCTCCGACAACTTTATATAGGGTATGTCAGATCTGTGATTGACTACTCCCTACCACTACAATCCATAGCCAGCCAAAGCTCTTTGGCACAGCTTGACAGAGTACAGAACCAAGCACTCAGATTTGTTTCTGGCACAATGAAGACCACGCCTACAAGCGCCTGCGAAATCCACACCAACATAGAACCACTGGACCTCAGAAGAAAGAGTGCTACACTCAAAACCTATGAAAGATTTGTGCGGCTAGAAGACACGAACGAAAACAGGAAAATGGCAGATGAGTGGGAACCAAGAACACGCATCCAGAAGACCTCCTTTATGAGAGAAGCAACAAAACTACCTGAGGAGTTTGACCCACCCAAGAACAGAGAACCAATCGCCAACATCAGCAGCAAACCTCCATATTGGCAGACACCAGACATCACAATAAGGACGAGACTTCTAGACCCTTCTTGTGACAAGACCACACCAGAAGAAATCCTCAGAACTGGCGCCCTGGAGACCGTGGACTCGTATGCTGAAACTCCAATCCATGCATACACAGATGGGTCAGCAACAAACACTACACGGAATGCTGGATACGGATCAACCATCAAATATCGAAACAACCTTGGAGAGAAGAAGCAGACCCAACTATTTGGCCCATGTCGAACATACAGCTCTAACTATGACGCAGAGAGAATTGCCATAGTAAAGACCCTGGAGCAGATCACCCAAGACTTACCCAAGAACAGAGAACCAATCGCCAACATCAGCAGCAAACCTCCATATTGGCAGACACCAGACGTCACAATAAGGACGAGACTTCTAGACCCTTCTTGTGACAAGACCACACCAGAAGAAATCCTCAGAACTGGCACCCTGGAGACAGTGGACTCGTATGCTGAAACTCCAATCCATGCATACACAGATGGGTCAGCAACAAACGCTACACGGAATGCTGGATACGGATCAACCATCCAATATCGAAACAACCTTGGAGAGAAGAAGCAGACCCAACTATTTGGCCCATGTGGAACATACAGCTCTAACTATGACGCAGAGAGAATTGCCATAGTAAAGACCCTGGAGCAGATCACCCAAGACTTTTTTGAAGGCGCAGTAACACCAGGGGATGTTGTTGTCTTCTCTGACTCAATGTCAGTACTCCAAGCCGTCGAAGGAGGAGGAGACTACAGAGGTGACGGGAACATCCTCAGCCTTGTAAAACGGATGGGCACTTCCTATGGCGTCCGGGTCACACTGCAGTGGGTGCCTGGCCATTCTGGAGTACCAGGGAATGAGATTGCAGACAATCTATCAAAGACAGGAGCAAGCCTGCCCCAAACAGACACAACCGCCTCTTTACAGACCTGCAGAGGGATCATCCAAATCCAAGCCAAAAGCAGAGATGAGTGGCTAAACAGATGGGCCAACGCAGAAACAGGAAGATCTCTCTTCGGGTACATGGACAAACCCAACCCCAAAGACCCTTCGAATCTTTTATGTAGAGCCGATCAGACATTGATCTTCAGAGCCCACACAGGACACTTACACACCAACAATCACATAAACAGAATCAACCCCATTGCAGACACTGTGACTACCACTAGGAGACCGTTGTACATCTTCTCCTTCACTGCCCAAACCTGGCAGTTTTTTGACGCAAGCTCCTACACACACCTACAGACTTATAAAGCCTGCTCTACTCTGGCGTTGACCAGATGACAGGGACATGTGGTTACTTGAGGGAGGCATTGCGCTGCCAAGAGCGAAATGCTCGCAACTAAAGGGATTTGAAAACAACAACAACAACATCCTATGCTCCTTGCCATCAAGGATAGAGTCATCGTGGCAAGAGAAGACGAGGAAGACCAGTTCATTGAAGTGATGGAAAATATAATTGCAGATGGTCAAAGGAAGATACAAGAGAGAGACAGTATAAATTATTAAATGTAAGACAGACATGATGGATACAGTAGTCTCCGCCTAAGATCCCACCGCTTACAGTCCCGGTTCATTTAAGATCCCGCTGTTTTAAGAAAACAGAATTTTTACTATACAAAAGTCACCCTTAAGATCCCGCTCTGATTCACTCTGAAGGTCTACATTCGGCTAAGATCCCGCATTTCAGATCATAATTTGCGGAACAAAAACGCGGGCGGGACAGCCGATCAAACAAGAGTGAAAAGTTGAGATCAATAAACTGTCTGTCGCGTCAAAGATCAGCCACTATCGTGAATGTGATCACATACATGTTGTAAAACTTGATGAAGCAATACAATGTTTGCCCCAGACCAGATCAGACCGGGGTGTGAACTGACCGAAACCTTTGTTTTCCCCAAGCATCGCACTCACACCTGAGCTCTCCCCCTAAGCTTACATCACTCGCTGGGTGGGTAGGGCCTACACGTTCGCTCCAGGCGGGATCACATTGAACTATGAACTCTTCCCTGACCATTGCAGAAGTTGTCTCTACTCCCGAATTTGCGAGACAGACTGAATTTTAATTGGTGTGTTCACAACGTAATGGCGTGTAACGACAAAGGCGGTTGGGAGGTAGGGGGGGGGGGGGGGGGGGCTCGATCAGAAATGGAAAGCTATAAATTTTCGACAGGCAAGGGGGAGGGGCAACTGGATACGCGTAGATCTTGAGACTCTTGATAGGATAAAAAGTGAAAATGGCACGCCTCATGCCACTATGCACTGTGATAGTTCACCAAGGTTAACCTCTCTTTGCTCACTATACGTCATAAACCCACCAAGCGGTCATGTCAGTTCATTTTAGAGTGGAGGGAGACCATTGTACCTATTGTGAGCCTTAGCATGGGTCACCATAGATTCTTCCCTGGGTCCATCGGTCAAGATCCCTGTTCGCCTGAGATCCCACATTTCCTTGCTCCCGAGCACCGGGATCTTAGGCAGAGACTACCAGAGCTGTTAAAGTACTACGTACGCACTGAACGGTGGAAATGGTCCGTGAAATTGAAAAAAAAACCCAACCCAAACGAACAGACGCAACTAGTGGGTAAGTGATATTATGAATAGAACTTGTTTGAGCAAGACAATGTGATCAAATGTAAGTCAGTCCTAGAGGTCGGAAAGTTCTACTGAAAAAGTATCCAAATAGGAAAATTTAAATACAAAGTTGCTCTTAAGAAAACATAAAATTTATGAAAATGGCCAGCATAGAAATTAATGGAAAAGTGTATTGAATTCTTCATTAATAAATCCTCAAGGAACCAATGTAGCCTTAAGCAAAAACCACCAAAAAAAAAAGTTTAAAAGAAATTTAGGCAGCCTAAAAAATTGTTAGATACACATTAAGAACACAGTTTCAGTTTCAATTGATTATAGTGGTAAGGCAGATTTTGGTCACACTGTGTAGTCCACGGCGCCCACGGCAAACCAAAATACATTAGTTTCCTACAGTCTAGTAAGTGTAGTGTAACCAAAGATTCTCTACTGCAGTAGTCTTCGCCTAAGATCCCAGTGCTCAGAACAAGGAAAAATATGGGATCTTAGCCGACAAAGCCAAGGAAGAATCTACAGTGACCCATGAACTGACGTGACCCCTGGGTGGATTTATGACATATATGGCAAGCAAAGAGTGGTCAACCTTGATGACCAATCACAGTGGCATGAGGCATGCCATAAATAATATATAACACACTCATTTAGCCTATCGTGAGTCTTGAGATCTTATCTACGTTTATCCAGTTGCCCCTCCCTTTCACCTGTCCAACAATTTTAGCTTTCCATCTCTGATTGAGTCCCCCCTCCTTAGTCATTACGCACCATTACGTTGTGACCACACCAATTAAAATTCAGGCTGTTTCGCAAATTCAGGAATAGAGAAAAACTGCTTTCAATGGTCAGGGAAGAGTTCACAGTTTGATGTGATCCCGCCTGGAGCGAACTTGTAGGCCCTACCCACCCAGTAAGTGATGTAAGTTTAGGTGGTGAGGTTAGATGCGAGTGCGATGTTTGGGGAAAAGAAAGGCATCGGTCAGTTCACACCTTGGCGTGATCCCGTCTGGAGCAAACACTGTACCGTTTCATGGAGTTTTACAATGCTTGTGATCACATTCACGATAGTGGCTGATCTTTGACAAGACGGGCCGTTCTTTGATCTCAACTTTTAACTCTTGGTTGATCGGCTGTGTCCGCCCGGGTGTTTGTTCTGTAAATTTTACAGTAAATTATTATCAGAAATGCCTGCACTTACCCTTTCATTAAGCTTCCAAAGTACTCAAAATGTACTTTAAAAGTACTTGTAAGTACTTTTATGAAAAGTATCGGAGTACAGTAAAAGTACTGGTTTCAAAAATGTTACCGGAGTACAGTAAAAGTACCGAAAATTGTAACGTAAGTACAAGTACCGGAGTACTTGTACTCCGTTACAACCAGCTCTGGAGACTACTGTATAATAATATGTGAGGGAGCGTGGTGGAATCAGGCTCTCGTCAATTTTTGGTCATATTGAGTTATTGGTATCATCTTAAAGCTTGTTCATTTGTCTTGCTTTCAATGAAAAAATTACCCAACCATCTTCAATAGAAGTGGAAATATTTTGGATTGAAGAAGGTGGGGGTCACCTGGTTTAAGAGGTAAAATTAGTGAGAAAATGGCCGCCAAAGCTTGGTAAATTCCAAAGCTGGAGAGTGTGTTAAACTGTAAATTCATATTTTTGTGCCTTTAATCAACGTTTTCGGTGAAATCCTCAAAATGGACATAAAAGGTGTTGAGTCAAAAAACAAAAATTTGATGAAAATTGCTAAGCAGAGAGAAAACTGCTGTTTTCTTCGATTTCATTGTTTTGACGAGAGCCTTGTTCCACCGCGCCCCCTCACATCAAATAATCTTTTGTGCCTTCCAGAATTGTGTACATGTAACTTGTTTATAATATGTTACTTGTTACCTTAGTATTCATGTCTCCTTCTATACAGTCAACCCTTCTCTTACAACCACCTGTCCAAGACAGTCACCTGTACAAATGACCACTTCCCACTTCTTCCTTTGCATAAATTTGTTCTGATATATTAATATTATCATAATGACACTATCCAAGACATTATCTGTCAAAGACGACCGTTCCAATTTTCTCCTCAACAACAAGTGGCCATCTTGCACACTTTTGACTGTACGTAGCCTGATATTCTGCTGAAGACCATTGAGTTTAAAAGATATTGATAACTTTCAGATATCTGGCACAGCATCCAAACTAGGGAGAGTTGAGAGCTACCATCATTTAACTCTGCTGCACAGTCTAGATCTTTCCAACCTGCAGCGTTTCCTGGAGTCGCCAGCGGTGAGTAATTTTTACTTCGTACAATGTGTTCCATTTATTGAAAAATATTTCTCCAGCTTTGAATAATAGTTAATGTTAATAATAAATAATACGGAGGCCTAAATAATAAATTGCACTTAATCATGATAATATAGCACATTAACACTAAGAAAGCGCTCAGGGCGCTTTACAATTTATAACACAAAAAAACACATGCTCCATAGAGTTTCTATTTTATTATAAATTATTATAAATGACCTCTCTCTTTGAGTCTTTCTCTCACACTCTCTCTCTTCCAACCCCTCCCCTCCTTCTGTTTCTCTCTCGTATAGTTTGCCTTTGTTAGGTCTTTGCTTTGTTTCTGGGGTTTGGTGGTTTATTTGGGTTATAGTGTTCTTTGATTTTGATATTATTCGATTCAATATCTGCATTTTTACAGTAAGTTCAGAGCAAGATAGTGAGTGTTGTCTAAAGAAAGTAGGCTATTTGAAACACCAACCAACACACAGAGATTTTGTGGAATCAATCTCTTTGACTGGCATCTTACTTAAAATAGGCTATTCTTGCTATGTGACAAAGGATTTTTCTCAGTAAAACATTGTTTTCAAATACATGTGTATTTGATTGCGGTTTTAGTGTTTTTTTCGTTACTGTATAGTGTATGCGTGAACCTCTGCTCTTCAGGTGGGCATTGTGAGCAAGGCAACAAAAAGTGCCCCGGCTCTTGTGAAAAATTTGGTGGAAGAGTTGCCTCAGCTGACCTTCCACGAGATGATACAAGCCCTCAGTCAACAGTTCCTCAAAGATGGTTTAGTGAGTTGTTATATAATAATGATAATTTATAAAATAATAATTGTGCGTGCTTTACAATTTACAGCTTGCTCAGTGCCCTTTACAACTGTGATTACCCCAGCAGACCCATAGAATTACTTAGAACACTCAGAGACAATCTTTACTTCTGGGGAAGCACACAGTGCAAGCAGCCGATTTTAAGCACAACGACACTAAGAAACTGACAATATCTTACCGCTACTTTAGCCGTATCATTTTACCAGGTACCCATTCCCCCCGGGTGATCTAAATTGGCAATAACTTTCTCATTAAAATTTGTTAAACAGTCCTTAGAAAAAACCTATGTTTTCTTGCCACATCCAATATTAATATGAGCCCTTCTTGATTTGAGATGAATGCCACTAAATAATTCGTAACCTGTAAATGTTCCTTAATGCTCCAGTAACCTGATCTTCCATCAATCAAACAACAGTATGACCTTATGCAGTTGCAAGCGCCGTAAAACCTCTACTAAAACTAAAAACAGCAGCCAGCGAGCAGAGACAAAAAGCACAGTAGAACACGACTACAGCGGCACCCGCTACAACGTGACCATCCCTACAGCGGGACCTTACCGGAATCCCCCTTTTTTTCTCTATGTAAACTCAATTAGGCCTACCTGTGCTCGGGTTTAGTGGAGCAAGGAAAGGCCCAAACTCGGACACAACGGGAGACATCAAGCAAGCTCTAGCTGGGGGGAAGGGGGTTTGGGGGGCTGTAGGCGGGCTCCAAACAGGTAGTTAGCGGTGCAGCATTGTGAATGGCCAGTCCTGTAATTAGTGAGGAGGGGCAGGCGGCAGAGAGAGCTGGTGAGGAGAGACGCATTACGTGAGCCACTCCAAAAGTGATGTGCCATAGCTTAGAGGCTCAGTTAACTCAGTATGAGAGCGTATAGGCCATAGTCCTAAGCTAGGCCAAAAAGTAAAAAGGAGAGCGTGTAGCGTTTGGTTCCTGATTCATTGAATTGCGATTGTTGATTTTCATAAGCATACGCACACATCCGATTCACCAGTTCTACAGTTGCCCTTCTGGTATGATAGACAGCACAAGCAACGGAACCGAGGAAAAGATGGCTTCCAACAAGGACAAAAGGAAATGCTTCTCACTCGAATTAAAAGCCGTGATAATCAATGAAGTTGACAAGAAAAGGAAGACTAATCAAAAGCGCAAATTGTATTGATATAATATAAATGGAAGGGAGGTATTAATGTGGAGTTTTATAAATTTTTCTGTAATTTCCCCTTGGCATCTCTATAGCGGGAACTCGCTTACAGAGGGATTTTTCTTCTGGAACAAAATGTCCCATTATAGCCGTGTTCTACTGTACCTACCCTAGGTCAAATACACAGCATAGCCTACTACTTATTAATACGGATAGCTTGAATTTGTCTGGGCCGGGCTCGGTAGTTCGAGGGATCCATGGTTCGGGGGATATCTTACAAAGATAAAGAAAGAAGGAAAAAACCCTGGTCCGCACACAGTTTGACAGAGATGCGTGATATTGAGTCTTCTTTGTTTGACCTATCCGTGTTATAACTGCACGTTATACAGTGGAACTCAGATTCAATGAAGTCATCGGGCCTAACCTTCAATTTCGTTGAATCTGAGTGTTCGTTATATAGCAAGTATAATGTTTTTGTGTAGATAATTATTATAGGCACTGAGCAAGTAATGTATTATACTGTTTTTGACTTTCTCTCTATCAAAAGTAGTTTGGTTTCAGTTTCAAATGAGAGCCATTTTCATTTCTTTGATACTGAAGAAATGCTGGAAAATTCTAGGAAAATAAAGTGGACTCTGCCAAGCACACATACTCTACAAAAGGGCTAATTTGTTTCAATGCCTGCCTGTGTCATCTGTCATCTATAACCTATTGTTTGCCGAGCTAGTTATGTTGCTGTGCAGAGCCTAGCATCCAGCAACATTTGATTCCACAGTCCAGCGCGCTATTCATTACATTATATATAAATCTATGTCAAGACTAGTTTACCATTGTATTGATCAGTACCCAAGGGAAAAAAAATAGCCAGCTATGCACGTTTGTGATCTCTACTGAACTTCCACTCCTGGACCGCTTGTGCTTCCTCCCACCATCCGCTCAGACACACACACCCACAGTCACATTTGTGCTGGACTCCCATCCGCCCCCGACATACGCTAAGACCTGCGGGTGCTAAAATAACGGCAGGTGTTTTTTAGTATGAAAGTAGGCCGCTGATTAGTCACATGGGGCAGTTCATCCTGCAAGCGACTTCGTTGCATCCATGCTTGCTCATTATGTGTTCGTTGGATCCGAGTTGTTTTTATATTATTGATTTTTATGAATAAAAAAACAGGGAATCCAACTCCTTTCGTTAAATCTGAGTTCATTGAAACTGAGTTCCACTGTATGGGTGCGTGCCAGGAGAAAGGTCCCAATTGTCGGAAATTTTGGATATTGAAATAAGTGCATATTCTTGTTGGACATTCAGTGCTGAAAATGGTGGGGTTTTTTTAATACCTTGAGTAGTTTTTAAGATGTGCTACATTTTGTAACACTGGGTGTAAAAGTAAAAATAAAGTTTGGAGAAAACCCTAATTTCGTCACCTTTGGTTAAGTACTACATGTTGCAAAAACGAATATATATATAAGGCCATAAAATATTATAAAATTCTTTCAATATATGCTAGAAATAGTTAAACGTGTGTTTTGTGATGGAACTCAATTTTTGACCAGGAACAACGTTTTAGCCTTTTCACCTTGTTGCTCAAAAATAACTTTGCTAACAACTGGAACCTTTCTCCAGACAGACACACTGAAATGCTGCTGAATGGTTTTTTCAGGCTGATCCGAAAGAGTACATCGCAGTTGATCCAATGGATGAATCTCAATTCCCAGGCGTGGCTGAGAATAAAGAACGTCTACAGTCGTGGCCTTGGATTTTCGGAAAAACACCAAAGTTCACTCTCAGGCGTGACTTCACAGGACATCAGTTTCATGAACATGACTGTACTGTTAGCATTGAATTGACTGTAGAAAAAGGAAAAGTAGCCCATATCGGAATAGAGGAGCATTCAAAATCTATGGGAGGTTTGGTACCTTTGGCTTTGGCTTTCTATGAGGAGCATCTTGTTGGTGAAGATCTCACAGTCAAGAATTTGACGAGTATCAAAACAGAATTTGACAATTTTTGTGATAAGGCCTTTGTGGATAGGAGCAGTGAAGTTCATCGAGGAGCACAATGGCTCTCTGACCTCATTCAATCCTGCCTGCGGTTTGTGTGAATGAGAGACAGAAAGTGCGGAGAGACGTTTTCCTCATTATGTGCCAGGTCTGAAGTGTGAACAGAGAATTAATAAAGTTATGAATTATGAAGTGCAATTTTGCAATATTGTTTGGCAAATATTTAGATACTGGTAAATCTCTTTTTTTTTAAAGTTCATATTTTTACACCCCCCCAACGACACAATTTAGATGATTTAGGAGGCAGGTTTCAACATTGTCTGTCAGGGCCAAATAAGACTTAAAGGGATACAACATCCCAGCAGAAAGACTGAGATACTCGATAATTTTTTTTTTTAATTTTTAATCTTCCCGCTGGTAGAGATGGGGCGAGCGGACAGACAGGTTCGTTACTCGCGGACTCAGTCAGAGCGAATGGGTAACGGACGGCCATGAGAGCGAACTGTGAACCTCAAGACAGTTCGTTTTTTGGGTCTGCTCCACAATTTGACTCTCTCAGCGAGCGGACTGCGGACCTCAAGCCTCAAGTCAGTTCGTTTTTTGGGTCCGCTCCACAATTTTATTCACTGGGTGGGCGGGCGAACGGAAGAACTCTAGCAGATGAGATGCTCGACGCGAGATTAGACCCGTCGTCTATTGTTTGTTAATTAGGCCTGATGTTTGAAACCACTAGCGGTGCCACAGGGAGTGAGAGAGGCTGGTGACGTAGTAGCCTACTATGTGTGTAACCTTTCACCTCGTGCGTGGGGCACACTGTGTACGTTCCAATTATCTCAAAGGCCGGGGGGGGGGGCGGAAATTTCCGCCATGAACGCCTAGCTACAATGTGAGGCAGGAGGGTGATTTTTTTAAATTAATTTTATTTTTTGGTGGGGGGGAGCGGGGGGTTGTAAGTTGTAGGCAATGGAAGGAGTCGTTCCCGTCCGTCCATCCGCCCGCTCGAATGCATGGAGTCTCTCGGTCCGCTCGCTCGCTAAACGAACTGTTGTCTCTGCGCGATGTGTAGCGAGTAGCGAACTACTCTTCGCAAACGGATAGTTCGTTACCCGTCCGCTCGTTTGCGGGTAGTGCCAACGAGTAGTTCGTTACTCACGGACGATAATTTTGCGAGCCCGACCCAACCCTACCCGCTGGGGAATCGAATCTGGGTACCCTCCATGACAGTGAAGTATTCTCGTATACATAGGTCGGAAATAAGAAGTGTGTGTGCCTAAAGAAAGATACCAAAAGTCGCCACAGACCATTTAGAGCTACAGGCTGATACTGATATAATGAAAAAAAATCACTTTTTTGATCAAAATGTGTTTCCATTTTTAAAAAATGATAGTTCCACTATTTCTTAACAATGTGTTAAAAGAGTTTTTACTTACTTCTAAATATTTTATTTTGAGGGTAGAGTGTGTTTCAAAAAAGGTAATGAAAACTTCTTTTAAAAGGTGTTCCGTAAAAATCTATTCTTGAAGCATGTTTTCTCTTCCCCGCTATGTTTTACCATTGAATTCTTATCATGATATTGATGTGAACTGAATGCTGAATTGGAAATGAATTTTCCATGAATAAATACATTAGAAACAATTGAATTGAATCATCGTTTTTTTTCAAGTTTGTTTGTGATCTAAATCTAAACTTAAACGCTAATTTTCTCAAAATAAGATCTTTATACCCTAACTCGCAAAATGTGCAATATCTCAAAAACTACTGGAGACGTCTCAAAAATTCAAAAACCACTGTGTTCAGCATTGAATGTCCTATTAGGTACAACCCTTTATTCAAAATGGTTGAAATTCGACTTTTGGTACCTTTCTATAGGCACACAGTAGAAATCTATGTATATATGGTTGAAAGTTAGTTATGGGTTCTCTCTCTCTCTCTCTTTCTTCTGGCGCTGTGGTGTCATAAACGGCAAACGGTCAGCGATGCTGACAGCACACACTGAGGAACTCAATGTTAGTTGGGTTTGAGGATTCTACTAGACTGACCCTGAGATTGAGAAGGGGAACACAGTTGGGGGGGGGGGGGGGGGAGCGCCAAGAAATGGGAAGCCATGAAAAAAATGGGATAGAGATTCTATAAACTTTTGCTACCGTGTATTATGACATCAGAAATATTTTAGCTTTGATTTCGACATGTCATCAGATAAACAAATGTCATAATACTCTCGCCTATAAGAAATTATATTGCACATTCCTGTGACTGTCTTTGTCTCCTCAAAGCTTTTCTTTTGTGTTTGTGATATTATTTTTAAATTATTATATAATTATATGATACATATCCTTTGTATTATATTTATATAGGCCTCTGCTGAATTTTAACTACTTTATTTAGTCTTACTAATATTTAGTAATTAAACTATGTTAGTGTGTATGTGAAATAGTGACGATTTAGCTTAGTGATCACTGCTTCAGTGTCCGATAGGAAAGGAAAACAACAACAAAATTGTTTTCAAGGGAGACAATAGCAGAAGGACGGGAAAAAGATTGTACCGTACAGCTTTAAAGTGCCATTTAAATTAATGTTTGTAACAATTAATTTTCCTCACATATAAAGGGCCTTGTGCATGTATTTTCGACTGCTGCTGATGATCTATGTTATAATTGTTATTACAGTCCGTGCCGGCTTTAAGCACGCCGGCTTAAAGCACGTTTCGGACTCAAGCACGCTAAACGGCTCTTACCTAATTTTTGCTATATAAATTACACGCCTTTAAGCACGGTAACTTCGGTTTCAAGCACGCTTCATTTACAAGACAGTCAATATTTTCATGATGACCCACCGCAGCAGTGGAGTGTGTCAAGAGAAACACAAAGAACGCAAGTGATGGACACACACACTCACACGGGCGGAGAGGAAGGCAGATGCACACAGCCAAGCGCGCGGACATAGGATCTAGCCTAGGCCTAGGGCAAAGCTGCACACGACCAAAAAAAAAATAGAAAGAGAGTCGGGGAGACAAGAAAGGGAGGCTGGCTGCGATTTCACCTTTGACCCTCGCTATCCATTAATCCTGATTATTTATCACGCTCGAGGTGGGATGAAGGCGGTGATATGAGTGGCACAGCGGGTAGTGGTACCCACAGGCAGTGTGTAGGCCTAGTGTGCTGTATCGTGACTGGCCGTCTAAATTAAGTTTTCATTTCCCAATCGACCACAAAACAAAAACAAACAAGCAAACAAAAACTACCATGGCGGGTGTCTAAAACAGTGCACACTTTTGCGGGACCGCTGTAGGCCTACTTATAAACAAAGGGAAATAGCACGGGAAATTTTCTACATGAAAATCTCTGGATTATGTCTACTTCGCACTCAAGCACGCTTCGGCTTTAACTTTAAGCACGCTTAGGCTTTCTCCCGACGACCGTGCTTAAAGACGGCATGGACTGTATTAGTATAATTATTATGTATCGAGATTATTATTAAATTATTATATTA
>NW_004797631.1:273333-277830 GCF_000002075.1 Aplysia californica | reverse complement strand
CCCCAACAAAAACAAAACATCTATTAATAGAGAGAGCAATCATATAATAAAACATTTGCAACAAAAGAAATAATAAAATGTTCTCAGAGTAAAAGAAAACTGTGTTTAATGTTTAATAGTTCTCATTTCAATAATTTTGAAAATTGCAGTGTCTGGGGTTCCACATTTTTTTTCATTTTCAATTATTTTTTTTAAATCTCTGACTTTAAATATTTATAACTGAAAATCACTCCTGTGCATGAAATTAATAACACCAAGCATTCATTTTAATCCTGTCTGTCAGAAAAAAAATTATAGTAACCTTATAATAATGATAATACATATTGTTAAAAAAATCAATAGCATTTGTTAAATACATATGTATTTGGCGCGAATTCCCGCTCAACAGCAAGCTCCATATATATGCACTTTACAATCAATATTTTTGTTATAACCTCAGCAGACCCGATAGCATTCTGAAATAATCTCAACGTCCAAGCTTACAAGCTATCATTTTATAGGCACTAAAACACCAGCATACTGACAAGATCTTTTGCTGTCCATGGCCAGGTAACCATTCCCACTTGGGTGAAGTGAGGAAAGTTCATGAGAAGGGCCTTTTCCAAGTACACAACACGTCAGACCTGAGGCTCGAACTCACATTAACCCGCATCCTCATGATTTACAAGTGTATCAGCATAACCACTTAACAGAATAAAACCAATGATATATATATATATATATATATGATACTAAAGTCAATTGTCCCTGATGTAGTTATGTTTGGTGTGGAACCGCAGGAAACAGGGTTCCACACAGAGAGGAATTTCACAGATAATGCACCAGTGTCTAGTTTCTTTCGCTCTCTTTCTCTTCTGTCCTGCGCATGACTGTGCTGCAACTGTGTCGTAGCAGACTTTACAATTCCTTCTTGGCTTTGCCTTTGTTGCTGTCGGAGGAAGAAACGTCAAGTAGTGGAGCACAGAGCGGTCCAGTCGTAGTAGAGTTTGAGGTTTCTTCGTGTTTTTGGAGGGAGTTGGGCGGGCAGGTGTACGGTCAAAAATATATTCTTCTGTGAGCTCCTTGCCAAGCAGTTTCATAAAATGGGATAGTGGCATGGGCTTTTTACGTTGTGCTACTCTGACTTTGTTCAGTATTATTGATGCCTGTATGGCTGAGAGGGTCAGCAGATGCATAAACAGTTTCGTGGTCCTTTTTGAACAACGATGGGCGAGGGGAACGTAGGTGTCCAGTTGATGGTTGCGGTCGATGCCAGACATACAGCTGTAGTCATACTGGATCACAGCTTCTGGCTTCAGTTTGTTGAAGGCATGTCTACTGGAGACAGCTCTCATTTTGGTTGGGTTGTGTGCTGACGTGAGTACATTGACATCCTTCTTGTCCCTCCACCTGATTGCTGCGAGGCCGCCCTTCCTCCTGTAGTCCATTTCCCCATCCTGGAGTTTTTGGGTTCTCAGGTCCTCGGGCATGCCCGCTTTGTTTGTCCTCACTGTCCCTGTGCACATCATCTCTCGTTGGACTAGTTCTTCAAAGAGGTGCGGGCAGGAAAAGTAGCTGTTTGTGAAGACGTGGTATCCCTTGTAGAATAAGGGCTCTGCCATCCGCAGCACGACATCTGAGGGTCTGTTGCTGATTGGTAGGTCTGCAGAGTACACGTGATGTATCTCAAACGTGTAGACATAGCCTGACTGGGCTTCGCACAGCTCATATAGCTTTATATCCCTCGCTGTTGACCCGTCTTTTGCAGAAGCGTTGAATCTCAGCTTGCCTCGCTGCCAGCCACAGATGGCTTCATGAAGAAAAACATTTTTGTCGGGTATATACGTTTCTCTGAACTTTTGCTGCAAGTGAGCGTAGACAAACTGAATCTTATACAGAGGGTCGTGTCCTGCTTGTCCAGCAGGGATGTAGGAAGAATTGTCGCTGAAGTGAAGCATCGACAAGATAGCACTGAACCTGTCACGAGACAGAATCCGGCTTGCAAAATTTGAAGCAACAAACTCTTCCGAACTCCAGTAATCATGGATAGATGGCTTTTGTACTACACCCATGTGTAGAAGAATCAGTACGAAACCCTTCACTTCTTTAAGAGTTAGAGTTTTCCAGCTTTTCACGATAGCCATGTCTTTATGTCTGTCGCTCCTTCTTAGCTCTGCAGCATAGCGGTTTGTCTCTTGTTTGATATGCTTTAACAAAGTGTCGTCGAAAAAAAGCCGAAAGCAATCTATGGCACTTGCATCTTCGGGTAACTCCACTTTCAAGCCACGTTGACCTGTAAACGCTGGGATGTTTGGGAAGTTGTCGATACCTTTATGCCAGTCTGTTGTTTCTTCTTCTTCTTCATCTCCATCGCTACCATCGGGTAACTCCACTTTCACTTTACTTTTTTCACATGTGAAGGTTGGGATATTGGGGAAGTTGTTGGACCCGTCTTTATGCCTGTCTGTTTCTTCTTCAGCTTGATCACCGTCGGGTAACTCCACTTTCACTTCGTCGGGTAACTCCACTTTCACTTCACTTTCTTCACCTGTAAAATCTGGGAGATTAGAGAAGCTGTTGGTGTCGTTATTCCAGTCTGCTTCTTCTTCAACTTGATCTCCATCACCACCATCTGACTCTTGTTCTGATTCTGAATCCGAACTGTGTTCAAAATCACTTCCTTCTGTCTGAAGTCCACGGAATGGTACTGTCCTAAAACCTATTGGCCTATTACTAGTCCTGCATGAAGTCCCGCTACTGTTGCTGCTACTAGCACTAGAACTGGGACGGCTTGATTCACGTCTGCTTGTAGGGCTTGGTTCGGACTTGAATGAAGAGGCTATCGGTCTGAGGCCTTCGCCTGCACTTTCACCGTTCTGATTCTCACTTCCATCCAACGGTTGGCAATCTAATCTCTTCCTACCTCTCGTAGTCGTAGCAGCATCTGGATCATATTCTCGGTCTTCGTCAGAATTAAATCCCTCCAGTTCACTGTCAGAGCTTTGAAACGTTTCTAACACGCAGTGTTCCCGTTTACGTTTCCTTGTCGCCATCTCAACTTTCACGAAGTAGGCCTACTACTGTAGAATCTATGGCAAACCTCAATCACAGGTTTGGACTTTAAAAAATTAGGGTCGCACATAGAGTTACCCCCTTTTAAACACTGGGTAAGAAAAAAGTACTGCTTAATTTTTGCGGAACGAAATGAATGGTTCGCTTGCCGGCTCGTTGCTCCCCGTAGCTTGCGCGGGAACAGCACTGGCGGGGATGTCGATCGATAAAAAGCACGTCCCGTAAATACGCGGAACCAGGTCACCGCGGCCGGCGTGGTGCGTCCTTGTGGGAATACATGTACGCGGTAACCGGAGATAGTGGGTCAAGTTCTAAACCAACTTCCGCTCAAATGTGAACATGGGGGCTCTCGTGGCCTAGATGTTAAGACGACAAGCGGATGTAGTTAGTTAAGTTAGAGAACGTTAGGAGTACACCATTGGCCGATATTTATAGTAAAAGCCTTCTTATGTTTGTGTCATAAAAAAGTGTTCTTCGTTCTGACAAGACAACTGGTCAGAAAAAAAAGGGGATTAAAAAAAGAAAGCTTTTTTTTCCATTTTTACAAAGTGTTATAATGCTCATTATATTACATGTATTAGATCTATATGTTAAAGAATAGGTCAAGCAATATGGATGTGTCTACATGTACATGTATAAATATCGGCCAAAGGCGTACTCCTAACGTTCTCTAACTACATGTATCTGCTTGTGTTAAAGTGTGTCGCCTCTCATGCAATAGATCTTGGTCCCGGGTTAGAATCCGGATAGCACTGGAAATTTTTCTTCTAAAAAATTGTCTCCTTTCACATCTTTATCTGCTCTCTAGCAATGTCTGCTTTCGCCTCCACTTTCTGCCCCCATCCCCTCGCCCTCCTCTGGGCTCCTGACTCTTTCTGCAGACTTTCTACTGCTACTCCCTGGCTCCTTCTTACTCATACTGCTGTCTTTCAGCCACACCCCTGATCTTTTCTGGTAGGAATTTTACAGATCTACACCAAGCCAAGGGCAAAAAGTCTCGGAGGTCCCGTGTGCAAGCTGCGCACGTTAAAGATCCCATGGTGGTCCTTAATCAATCAGAGTAGGCTTCAGCCACCACCCGGGCAAAATTCAAAATTTTCTACAGTTGAAAATATTTAAAGATTAATGTGTCCCGTGCGCTCATATGACCTTAACCTTATGCAGTTGCGAGCGCCGTAAAACACTTACCAGTACCCCCTTAAAATGTGAACGCGAAGAAGCGTGTCTTACAAAGAGAGTGTTCATCTATCTATATTTCTTTTCTAAAAAAATGTACTTTCCCTCATAGGAAACGAACTGATTTTTTTTTTATATGTAAGGCAAAGGGCCAAACCACTTCCCATGGAAATAGTTCCGATTGGGGATTGAACCCTGACAACAACGAAACATTTTCTTCTCTAAAACTTTCTCCGTTCAAGTCCATTTCTGTCGTACGCTTTCGTCTCC